>NC_056733.1:558904693-559042193 GCF_019279795.1 Protopterus annectens
ACTGAACCCTGAGGTACTCCACTTGTCACTTGTCTCGAGCTGGATTTGGAGTCGGCTACTTTTACAGTGTGGGTTCTATCAGTAAGCCATTTAGCAACCCATTGGGTGACATAGGGATTAATGCCCAACTTAGTAAGTTTATCTATGATTCCAGAGTGGGGGATGGTGTCAAAGGCCTTGGCAAGGTCTAGATAGGCTGTGTGAACCACCTTACCCTTGTCCATGGCTCTGGAGACTGATTCAAAGAAGTCAATCAGGTTCAGGAGACAAGATCGGCCCTTCACAAACCCAAACTGGGTGGGGTCCAGTGTTTGAAGGTTGCCAATGTCTTTGTTTATAAGTTACATGATAATACGCTCCATGGCCTTGCAGATCAGGCTTGTCAGACTGATGGGACGGTAGTTTTCGGGATCCAAGGTGGATCCCCCTTGTGGATTGGGATAACTGTAGCTCTGCGCCACTCAGTGGGCACGAAACCTGAGGTGAGGCTATGATTAAACATGACACTTAGGTGAGGTGCCAGTTCATATTGTAGTTCATGTAGTACACAACCCGGGATGTCATCTGGTCCCATGGATGCTGTATTCTTGGCTTTAGAGAGTCGTTTTGTACCTGTGTGGCCGTTATTACTGGAATTTGGCAATCTTCCGGTATTGAGATGGGCCATTTAGGGGGTGAGAGGGGGGTGAAGTTGGCACTGAATCGATCTGCCAGGATATTGGCAATATCCTTTGGATCAGTATATTTAATGCCATTCTGTTTTAGCTCAAAGCAGATCTGAGCATTGCCATTTAGATTCTTGACATAGCTATAGAATGCTTTGTGGTTGTCTTTGGAATCTTTGGCAATTTTATTTTCGTAACTAGCTTTGGAGGATTTTATGAGGCATCTCAGTTTCTTACTGAGGCTAGTAAGGCAGTTGTTTGCATCCTAGGATTTTCCTCTTTTCTGCAACAGTTTCTTCCTTTTGTTGTAAAGTTTGTTTATGGCAGGGGACCACCAGATTGGCTTCCTTTTTTTGTATGAGAGCATTTTGGTTCTATTTGGGATGGCACGATTCATGCATGAGTGGATGTGCTCGTACAGTGCCTTAGTGTAGGATTCAGCAGTTGAACTTTCAGTTCCCGTCTGCATGGGTGTCATGAAGTTTGTCACTTCTGACTTGAGTAGCATGAAGTTGGCTTTGGAGAGGTTTTTTATGGTGGTTTCTTTACTGGGGGGTGGGGGTGGGATGTGGATGTTAAGGGTGATTAGCTTATGGTCAGACCTGACTAACGAGGCGTGACCATAGGTATGGAGCATTGATTTCCCATGTTGGTAATGACCAGGTCTAGGATATTGGAGCCCTGGTGGGACTATGGATTAGTTGATCCAGGGCGTTGGAATTTATGAATTCCAAGAACCGTTGCACAAAGGTGTTGGGACATGAGTAGTTTTCCCAGTTAATGGCAGGGTAGTTAAAATCACCCAGTATTAGGGTGTTTGGTTCTATCTTAATATTTTCCAGTATGTTTAGAAAGGTGTAGTGAGAATCTTGGGGTATGGTGGGGATCTGTAGCAAGCTACAATTTGGATTGCAGTCTTACCTAGTGTTAGTTGCACTTGGAGAATTTCAGACACATTGTGTTGGCCAACTAGCCTGGTGGTGTGAATATCCTTGGTGAATATTGACACTCATCCACCTTTAGTGTTTCGGTCCTGGATTGGTGGCCGAAAAGTGTGGTAAGAGTTGTAGCCTGGTATTGCAGGGGTGCTCTCTGGAGCCTTGAACCAGGTCTCAGTTACTGCACAGATATCGATGTTCTCCATTTTTAGGAGTGCCTCGAGAGAGTGCATTTTGAGGTTTAGACTTCTAGCATTGAGTAGCATTACCTTCAGATTTTGCATGCTTGTACCTGTTACTGAAAGATAAGCTATTCCAGCATAAATGCACTTAACTGCTGAGTTTTTTTTTGAGTGTTTGTCTGTAGTATGCATGCCATGTCCTGTTTATAGGATTCATAGGAGCTTCAAGGCAATTTAGTTTCATAACCATCAACTCCTTGCCAATACCCATCCTGAAGATGTACCCCTTTTCTCAAGGAGGCCAAGGCAGGTAAATGTAAGGGTACCCATCCAGTCATTCAGTTTCTGTTTGAAGGAATGATAATGTAATGCTCTGTTTAACCTGTAGGGGCAGCTTACTTAGGAGATGAGGAGGAGTGCTTTGCAATGAATCTGTCTCTCCAATGCATTCTTGTTATCTGGTGTTGAATATTTTAATCCATGATTCTGCTGTGGTTTGCTATCAAAACTCTGGAAATTTCTTCTTCAAGTAATGACTTACTTGAACTGAATGAATGAAAATGACATCCAGCATGCCTCACCCCACTGAACACGGTAATGTTGATAATGTCAACTTCGACATTATCGACATTACTCAACTTACCTTGATGCCAGAGATGTCCTACACACGGTTTGCAAGGAGGCAAACCCCCTGCACCCCCACATGTGGGGGGCTGCACCCCTCACACCCCCTGCTAATTATATATTCCAACTCTGAGATCACACTACAGTGAGGAAAAGGGTAATTCTCCCAATCTCCACTGTAGTGTGATCTATTGTAAACAGTGACGTTCAAAACCACAAATGCAAGGTGAGTCTCGATGTTCCAGAGGCGAAGTAATTTCAACTTGGGATTTTCAAATTTTACACCTGTACCCTTGACCATCTGAATGATGGTAAACTAACTTTCAAACTTTTGATAGTAAACCATTCTGCTGTTTGTTAAGCTATGAGACTTGTGGAGATATAGGTGATCAAGGATAACAGGTCTCTAACGGCACTCTAGGTGAGGTACAGGTCACCCTTTAAGGGAAAATATCACAATATCGTGATATAAAAGTTACACATTCATAAAATACATTACATAATTTGTACGCTGAGAGGGAGAAAAGACAAGGCAATGCAAATAAGGTAATACAGTTATATGGGGAAAGGGAAGGAAGGAAGACAAATAAAACTAAAGAGAACAGGAGATTATATGAGTCAGAAAGAAAAGGTATCATTGAACAATGGCAGACTGTATGTAGTTATTAAAAAGTATAGGAATAGGAATAAGTATTAGGTAAGACTAAGAGGGAGGAGGAGGAAGGAATCTCAAAACAGGTCTGCAGTTACACAGAGTATACATGGGTGGAATGAAAAAGCAGGAAAAGGAAAGAGTGGAAGTGAGGGAAAAAGTAGGGCAAGAAGGTATACTGGGGAGAAAGAGACAGACACAGTAAGTTCATCCAGGATTGGAGCAGGAGCTCTAGAGAGAGAGGATAGGTTAGGGCTAGTTCTAATAGTTAGAAGAAGGGAGTTCTGAATGTTAGCTACCAGGTGTGAGCATAGGCTTTGCCCATAGGATCTGGTGGGTTGTTTATCTTGTGATCTGAGAGTACTATTTGGGATGTATAAGTTGCATATTGGAGGGATGGACAGGCTGAGGGTTTATAAATACTGATATCTGCAGTTATAAGTTGTACATAGGAAAGATGGTTGGGGAGTTCAAGCCACTGAAGGGAGTGTTGGGTTTTACAGTGGTGTGTGAAGGAATCTGCACTAGTGGTGAACTTGGCAATTTTGTTATAGCAACTTCCAAGTTTAAAACTGTAGGTTGGTTAAAATAGGGACCCCATGAAGTAAGAAGGGAAAAATATAGGATTTGGCTAGATTAGTTTGTTTCTGTGTAATACGCCATGTTTCTGGAGGGTTTTTGATACTGCTTTGGATGTGGACTTAAACTTAAGTTCATTTTTGATTATGACTCCTAATAATTTGGTGTAGAGAACTAATTCAATTTCAGTGTTATTTGGTGGAGTAAATCTTAAACCCAATTTTTGTAGGAGTGTGAGATTTTGGAGTACAGAGAAGGAGCTTCCTTTTTTATGGTTGAGTAAGCTTGTTGGGATATCTTCTGCAAGTGTGTTAGGTTGGTAGAAGAGAAGATGATAGTGGAATCATCTGCATATTAAATAACTGTGCCTTCAAAAGAAGTGTGCAAGCTATTGATGAAAATATTAAAGAGTAAAGGACCGTGGATGGATCCTTGTTGAACACCTGTGCAAGTCAGAATATATGTTTAGATGAACCTTGCCATTTAACTGATTGCTATCTGTTGGCAAGGTACCTGGTGAACCATTAAATTGAGGAACTGAGGGAGGTGATTGACCAAGGATGGAAAGTTCATTGAAAAGTTGACAGAGAGAGACCACATCAAAAGCATTTGACAGGTTTACATATACCGCTGATACAAATTTGCCAGAGTATCATGCTTTATTGACAAAGTCCATGAATGATATACTGCAGGCTTGCCAGAAGCCATGCTGGGAATTAGTGATCAAATTATTTTGTAAGAGTAACTGTAAATGTTGTAGTTGGACACATTTTTCTAGATTATTAGAGAGGGAGAACAAGATGGCTACTGGTCAGAAATGTAAGTGAGTGGAATTCCCTTATTTGTTCACACAGATAATATGAAAGGATACTGATTGGGTATGCTATGGCATTTACAGCTAGTTTTAGGTGCTCTGGAAGGTTGTCTGCAGAGGAAGAGCAAGATCTGAGTTTGAATAATATTTTTTATTAGACTTGTAGATACAGGCTGAAAGTAGATACAGGCTGAAAGTAAAAATGGGCTGAGTCAGGTGGGGAAGGATTGCAGAGGTGACAATTAAGTGGATATTGAGAAAGAGGTGTGTTAGGGGCAGGATTGGAGGAGTTTAGAGAGAAGAGGAAGATGTATTATAGGAGTGTGAGGTTAATTTGGCTATGTATTGTATGAAGTGTGTTGAATTTAGTAGGTGTTTGAAGAGGAGAGGCTTTTGGGCATGAGCTAGGGTTCATTTTAATTCCAGGTTTGAATAGAGATGATATGGAGGAACAGAATGTTTGGGGTTATAGCTATGTTTACTTTGTATGTAGGTATAGTATTACTTTTTCCCCTTCTGACTTGCCTTTTAACATGATTGTGTAGCTGTCACAATAATTGTAAATTTGTGTCATATTTGTTCTTTTGCCATGTACTCCATGCTTTGTCTCTATATTTCATATGGCATTTACATGATTTTGTGATCCATGGGGCCAGATTACTTTTATTTATATATTTATTTTTTGTGGGAGTGCTGTGGGGCAAAGCTGTTAAGTATGCTTTTAGTTATTCAGTGAAAGATTGTTGGAAAAGTCTGTGAGGTTGTAGGTGGTTTAAAATTTTTGTTCTTTTGTTATTTGAGTGATAGTCCTGTGGACATAAGTTGGTAGACGATAACTAAGGAAATCAGGGAGACTGCCCATTCAAGTAAAATTAGCTGGGTTGGAGACTAGTATCCAGTCAAGGATGGATTGTTGGACATTATTTTTGCCATATTTTGTTGAGGGATTGATAAGTTGATGTTCATGCTGCTAGCTGGGTTGCTAGAGGATAAGGTCTGCCAATCGATATTACCATCTCCAAGCATAATTGCTTCATTACTTTACTGGCTCTGAAACCCAAGAAAGTATTTATTTGAGAATGAAAATGGCCTGGAGTAAGTCTTTTGCTTTTGAAGGCATGTAGTTTTTGGAATGAAATATGTGTTTCTGCATTAAAGAATTTTGGGATGTTATCTAAAAAGGGGGTTATTATGAAGGTATTCATTTGGAAGATTAGGGCTTTTCTGTCCCCCCCTTTCTTATGTGTTCTTTATATCCTGACAATATTATATTTGGAGGTAAGGATTTTGGTGTTTTTTATATCACAATTTAAACAGATCTCAGTTACAGCTAGGATATCTGGGTTATACTGATTTATCCAGACATGAAAGGAGGTGTTTTTGTTACATATGCTCCAAATGTTTAAAGTAATTATACTTAGCATTTTGGGGTGTGTTCTGTGATTTAGGGTCTGGGTGGGACCTGGGTTGGGGTGAAAGTCACCACACTATTCATTGAGGGAGAGGAATGGCTTATGTATCATAAAGGATTTAGTTGTGATGGATAGTAGTTTTGATTTTATGTTAGGATATAAAGTATTGTATATTTTAGGTATGGGACAGTAGTGAAACTTGTGGAAAAAGCTAGTGGAGATATTAGAAAAACTAGTAAGAAGAAAAGAGTTTGTGTGAAGGAAGTAGCTGTAGAGGCATGTATTTTGAAAGTACGTATTGTTGGGGATGTAATGTGGGAGAGGTGTAGGAAGAGTAAGGTGAGGCAAGGAGGGAAGCAATATGTTTGGAGTAAGCAGGGGAGTTTTGGTACAGTCGGAAGGAGAATGAGTTAGAATAAATATTTAGGCTTAATGATGCTAATTGGAGAGAGTAGAGACAGATAATGTAATGAAAAAGAGTGTGCTTAAAGAGAAGGAAGTTACTTGACAGGTTAATAGGTATTTAGTGTGGATTGGTGTTTGAGTACAGGAAGACGGAGTAAAGGGAAGTATAAGTGTAGATGAAATGTGTTGGGTGGGAACTGGGAGTAAGGTAAGGGAGTGGAGTGAACACTTGGGCTGCATGAAGCAGATTAATACCTGTGCTAGCACGGAATGCAGAAAAATAATCAGTGGAATCCCGAAGAACCTAGAAAAGTAAGATGATTCTTGAAATTTAAAGTAATATAACATGCGCTGCCTGCTAAAAATTATGTAGAAACCCAGTTAGGTTGCTTGCATTCATTAATGGAGAACTATATATTTATGTGAAGAAAGTAAAGAAGGATGGCATGCATGCATGCTAAAAAGTTAAGCCCTGCACCTTATGCATTACTTTTGAAGATTTCTAATAATCATTCTTAATTTGCATAATCATAGCACATCAAGCATTGGGAATATATCTTGGTCAGAAAAAATGGCTACCTATTTAATACAAGTGTGACTTTTAAGCTTAATGCTAGAGCAGAATGTAGCATTATATTGTAACTACTCTTAGATCCTCAGTTGGTCAGACACTCTGTGTGTAATTCTTCATGTAATCTGATGATTTATTCAGGTCACAAGATGAAACAACTAGGTTAGAGTATTCTTTATTCTGAATACAAGTACAGAAAGAAAAACCTCATGTTCCAAGTAGTACCTCTGGAAAATGAAGTTAATTAACCAAACACTTTGAGTCACACAGATTATGAAAACTTTGCATGACTAAGACATTTCACAACAACAAGTTACTATGCACATTTGTGCCTCGGTTTGTTTGACTTTTGGACTAAGACATTTCAATTATGCAGGCACAAAGCAACAAACATGTTCACGCTGGAGTCTCCAAAACTGTTTATAAGGCAAGAAGCAAACACGTTTCTGCAGAAAGCAGTATAATTGTTTCAGAGGCTAATAAGGCTGCTAGCAGGAACAACTAAAAATACATGCAAAGAAGCACTGCAACAGACCTTAAATGAAATAGTAAAACATTTTTGCAAGTGTAAGAGCTTAGATGGTAATATGAGAAGTAATTCAAGAGATGCAACACTGAAGAAAGTGTTACACAGCTAATACAGTCATTAAGTACTGCTCTGAAACTGAAGCAGGGATAAAATTAAAATGTTAAGTTTGATTTCATATTGGTCTGCTGTAGATTCTGATAGTATTTTTTAAAACTACAGTGATTTGATTAATGCCTTATACTCTTTGCAATAGAAATATTGCATTAAAACTTCTCCAGAGGCAATCTGTGTAATCTCTGTAATACATTCAGCTGGGAGAACACCTACTTCACTTAAATAAAATATTGAACAACAGATAAACAGAATGGTGTCTCCATGTGTAGCTGCTAAGCAATTCAAGCAAAAGAACAGCTGAACAGCATGGCGAACACTGTAAAGTCATATAAAAGAAGTCTATATATTGGTTTGGAATACTTTAATTAATTAAAAGGGAACACTATCTATTGCTTATTACAGAAAAAGTATTTTCTTGTATGAGTAACATAATAAACATTTTCAGCCCTTGACAGAAATCAAGGATTTTGGCAAATCAAGCTAGATAAGGCTAGTTGAAAGCTGTGCACTTGTACTAGCCTTTTAGCAGATGCACATTGCTGGTTTACCTCTTTGTATATCCTCAGCATCACAAATATTTCAGAGAGCAGTACCAAAATATATTTCAGACAGCAGTAGCTGAAATAACTGATTGTGTAGATACTGGTGAAAGAATACATATGTTTACCTATATTAGGGAACACCAAGAAGCAGCGTGATGTGAGATTGGTCAATTTACTGGCTAGACTGAGGCAAACAGAATAAAGCTTAAGAAAGATTAATGTCTTATTTAGATTTCACCTCAGATAAAAAGTGTCATATTCCGTCTACTGAGGGTCTCAAAGAAGATACTGAGAAAGTTAATGTTTTAATGAGGATGCTTGCTGTATGAAATTCTTTTATAAGATGTTATTGGACAATTAGATTTAGTTTTTCTACATGACATGAATAAATACATCATATATGTATTTAGTTTTAAAGCAAGAGGGCTATAGTATATGGATATTAACAGTTACTGTCTCTTTAGATAGGGTAGTTACTGATGTATGGCATGCATATAATGTGACCTACTGCTTCTAACAGTCTGCTCTAGTAAGGTGTGATATGAGGATGCAGTTATGTGTCTCATCCTCTTCACTTAAGGGCATTCCTATAACTGCGCGCTCACACACACACACACACACACACACACACACACACACACACACACACACCTATATATATATATATATATATATATGCCACACACACACACACACACACACACACACACACACACACCCAGACACACACACACACACACACACACACACACACCTAAACTAACCCCTAACCCTAACGTCGACACTACTGCGCGCTCTTCTACCTGCTCACCTACTAACTAACCCCAACCTACCCACCCCACCGACACCACCCCACACTTCACCTACCTGCACCCTACCCTACCTCACTGCGCACCCCCCTCTAACCACCCACCCCGACCCCACACACACCACACCATCGCCTATAACCTAACTCCTTACACCCTAACCCCCCAACACCTTACCCACCCCTACTCCACCTACCTGCATCCAAAACCCACCCCCCTACCTACCAAAACCCTAACCCACACACTCCCTTAACCACCCCCTAACTCCCCCCTAAACACACACACTCACACACACCACAGCCTAACCCCACATCCCACAATTTTCCCACACAAACACACACTCACCTGTCACACAGCGCTTACACATCATCTACTGAGACGTTTTTTCTTCCTCGCGCCTTCGGGCTGTCGTGTCTCTCCCGTCGTCATGTACTCCTACTCGCATGTTGATTGTCTCTTCCTTGTCGTGTGAACTTGTCCGGTCGGTCGGGTCTCCCGTATATATATATATATATATATATATATATATCCATCCATCCATCCACAATCCCTTTTTCCCATTTTTACAGTTTTATAGATGGGGTTGGGATGTCACTTCAACTAGAGCCAAGGTTTACACCACCAGAATATATATGTATGTGTGTGAGCATCTCTGTATGAAATATGTATATATATATATCTAGGTATATAAGTATATTAACTGTTGTATCGTGATCTTCCAAATAACATTATCTGTATTTTTTAATGAACTGTGCACTTCCTCAACTGGGATAGCTCAACCTGCTAAACTAGCTATGCTCTTGACTTATTCAATGACACATGAAAACATATATATATATCTATATATATATAAGTGTATGAAATATGGTTGAAGTATCAAAAGTCTGAATGCCTGTCACAAACTCAAAACTGTTTGTTTGCTGAGTAACAAGACCCCCTGCACCCTCACATACCCCTGCTAATTATATATATATATACCAACTCTGAGATCGCAATACACTGAGAGAAGGGTTTACGCCCCAATCCCCTCTGTGTCCAATGTTTCCATAAATTGACTTCATTTTTGTCAGATTCTATTACACTCATTAAATGTGTATTTATTTAATTTTCATTCACTTTTAATATTGCTTACTCACATTTGTGATGGTCACTCCCTTTTGATAAATGTGCAGTAGCACATCATCTTCTGATTACTTTTGAATCTAAATTAAAAAATGCAGATGTGAAAGTTTAATTCACACATCACCATCATCATCAATCCCCATTTCCCCAGTTTTACATCAGGTTGGGGTATCAAAAGCCAGCTGTCACATCTTCTATTTAGAACCACTTTCCTACCTTCTTCAACAGCCAAACCTGCTTGTCTCAGACCTTCTTTCATGCACTCCATCCATCTCTTGGTTGTACACCCTCTTCTCCTTTTACTTTCCTTCTTTCTCACCCAAAATCTGCTTTACCAAATGCCTTCTGCTTTTTTGCACATGAAACCAGACCACTGTAATCTGTTCTTCTTTATCCTCTCTGTAATTAGGACTACTCTGGCTTCTGATCTGATGTCCACATTGCTTCATCTGTCATCTCAGGTACTTCATCTCCATCACCTCAAGCTTCTTCTGCTGCACTTCCTTCATCGCCCAGGTTCCTGTGCCATACAGAAGCACTGGTTATACTACTGTTATGTAAACCTTACATTTCAGCTTCTTTGGCATTCCTCTGTCACACACTTCTTCTGACACTTTGTGCCAGCTGGCTGCAGCACTTCTGATTTTAGCTTTGACCTCCTCATTCAGACTTCTGTTCTTCTCAAACACACCAGCCAGATACTTAAAAATGTTAGCTGGTCCCACTGTTTTCCCTTATATCTGAATATGTGACATGTTTTTCTCCCATTTGCTGCTATGACTACTGTCTTGTCTGTACCCAGTTTTATTTTCTGTGCCTTCAGTTTTGCATTCTAGATGGTTATTATTTGTTGAAGTTTCTGCTCAGAGTCTGTGTGTAGTGGCACATCATTTCATTTCAATTCATAAATTATCAATGCTCTGAATATGTTTAGTAACCATGGTTGTTAAAGCAGTGGATCTACTTTAGTCTTTTCCAATTTTATATAAACAGCATTATAAATGTAACAATATACCAGCAAGGATGTAATTTTTTATAATCATGCACAAAAATCACTTTTATTGATTTTATAAATCAGTGTTGGTCATAGAACCTAATACTGTGTTTTTTGTACTGATTAACTTTTTACTGATTTAAGCTAATTAAAGTTTATTTAATTCAGTGATTAATATTGCTTTAAATGTTTTAATACACTTGCATGTTATAACATTTCCGAAGATTTACTTGAAAACCTGTTGTAAAGCAGTCACTAAAACATGTTTCAGATCCATATCCAACCAGTATACTAATTTATACTCGAAGTTATAGTTAACAGCTGGTCACATAAATACATTCTGAGGTAGCCTCTGCTCATGTATTTGTAAGATTTTCTTTCTGCTTGATATGACTGTTTTGGCACCCTTTCTGCTTGCTTCATTTAATCCCAAGCCTGCAGAAATGATTTTTTTGAATAGCTGTTGCTTTTATTTAGAGCAAATGAAAATGTAATAAGTTCAAACTGTTTCTTTTATTGACATATTTGCTTCCTCACTGTTGCACAGCCAGCCTTCATCATCTTACAGTGTTTCTGACATTTAGTTCTGCTGATTGTTGGATGCCTGCTGGGACTCTAAACCAAATGGGAGAGAGCACTTTGAGTCCAGCATACGTTAGTCGCTGATGAGTCTTATTAATACAAAAAAAATCGCTAAAAGAAAATTTCTCAAGCTGCATCTGGTATTGATTAATTATGACTCACCAATGCTTATTACATAGTACTGTCACAACTTCAAATATTATGTAGACAGGGAAAAATTAAATACATTTTATACAATTTATTTGAACAAATAACATTTTCTCCATAGACTGCATCACACAGACCAGTATTCTAGGATCATATGTACGAAAAGCTGACTTCAATTCAGAATTCGATTTACTTACGTGTGAAAAAAATTCAATACATAGTTGAGATTCCTTTTTTTACACTGCTACTGATACTTTTAGAGCCGTCTGTTATGAAGTATTACACATCACTTACTTCATTATTTTAAAGAACTGTACAGAAGAACCAGTGAATATCACAGAAAATCAAAAGGTCTGAAATAAGATGTAAACTGTATGAAATGTATTCATTGGTCTGTATTTAACAGCTGGCACGTCATATACTTTATTTGTAGTGCATGCAGCACCATGACTATGCTCCATTATATGGAAAACATAAACTTATTAAGGAAGTCCCTAGCATGAGACACGATCTTAACAACACTTAGACGAGCTTAACAAAAGCCTGTTAATGATACCTAAGGACTATTAAGATTGGATCTCATACTAGGGACTAACACTAGATAGTGATGGATGGCGAAAACAGCTGCAGAAGGTAAAACAACTTTTTAAAGCTGTTAGATTCTTTACACTGTCACACTTATAGACAAAAGAGTGGCAGAACAAAGTATCTAATAGTTTTTAAAGGCATTAGTTTTATGGTAGCACACTTCATATCTGTCTGCTTGTCAGTCCTAAATGCTTTATTGGTTTTCATCAGCTCTGATAGCTGATAAAACTCTTTGTGCTTCTGCATTTTTCATTTTCTTGTAACTAGTTGCACATGTAGCTGATAAAACCCCATGAACTACACATACTTATATTCGGGTCTCCGATAATAACTAGCTTAGTATGTGTTCTCCAAATGGATGTAAGATTCACCTCTCAAGCTTCACTCTTAAGGTGAATTTCTTGACATCCATATCTCAAATACATTTTAAACTGGTTAGAATTGGAGACCTGTTCATAATTCTGTACATTTATATATGTTTTCACATCTACCCCAAACAGCTTACCGCGGTTAAAATGACAGCAGTCGATACCAACATTTTTATTGTTTTCTCCATATGAGTGTTTTAGTAGGACTGTGGAACACTATGCAGGATTGCGGTGCAGATTAGTCCTTGTCCCTGGGTGCTGTCTATGCAGACTTTTTATGGCTTTGTTTGGTCTGGCAGTTAGCACAGAGAATTAAGGCAATGAGCTATTAACAGGCTGCTTCCTGTAGTCAGGGTTTGATTGCCTTGTGTGCATTAGCCTACTGTGTGACCTTGGATATAACACTTAACAGTGCTCCTGGGCTGAGACTGAAAAGCTCCACATGGATGAGTGGTCCACCATAGTTACGAAATACAAATAAAGAAAAATAGTTTCTGCAAGCTGAGGTCACATTCAGATTTTTTTTCTCAGTTATTGTATATATATATATATATATATATATATATATATATATATATATATATATGTACCTCACTGACCCTCTTCAAATCCAACCTTGATGAGTGGACTGGAAATCACAAACTTGTCCCAGGGGGTTCCATCTGTGTCCCTCATTGACAGGGGCAAAAGGTGCTGACTAAGATTTCTTTTTATGGGGATAAACACTTGGCTAGGCTTGTAAGGGCCTCAGGGACATTACTAGTAACCTCCTATGATCCTATGTGTTGGTCTCTACATTCAAGCAGTTTATAATGGTAATTGTTAACATTTGCACAGAAACAATGACTGACAAACACAGATTCCCCTGGATTCAGCAAGCTCTGCATGGCATGCAGGAATAGTGCAGGAGCTGCTGGAGGCAATATGCCCACCGTGCGATCCAGGAATAAGCTCCCGGGACGTGCACAAGTGCTCCTGCACTATTCCTGCAGGGACACAGCTCCTGTATGCAAATTACCCCATTTGCAGGTGAAAACCATACAAATGAGGTGAATTTGCGATCCAGGAAGCTGGCAGCTGGCCGTGCAGGACTAGTGTAGTCTGAAGAAATATAATCAATTAGTAACCGAGTACATTTCTGCAAACTACAAAACGGAGCCATGACAACTCCAAATAAAGGGTGTATATAACAGTGGCGGCTGGTGACTTCAAATCAAAGGGGGCTGCAGGAGACAGCTGAATGGTTGGGGTCAATGAGAATGGGTGTGACCAACTAGAAAGGGGAGGAGCTTTGCTCAAAACCACAAAAACTGTAACTTTAATTAAATATGCTGCTCTGGGTGCCAAACCGTCATTATGAGAGCCCAACCAAGACAAAATGAAGTGTAGAAGAACTTACTATCTAGATGGAAACAAAAAGGTTGTGAAGCATGAAAAAATAAATTACTTTTTAAATACATTACTGGAATTCCAGTCAAACTTAAGTATAAGAAAAACAAGCAGCACTCAACTCAAAAAACTTCTCCTTGCACTTCAGTTCTAATTATAATTTATATTCAGCTTTATTAAAGTACCAAGTAACATGCTGAAATTAGCAATTTCTGTGATACCCCCACTTGTAAAAATGGTTCTTATCCAAAAAAGACCTGCTGCCTGACAACAACTATCTACTTGTTTCATGGTGAAAACATGATCAAAGTAAAAAATGAAAAGCAAACAAGAAACAAGCTCAACATACATTACTTAAAGGATTACTGTACAGGTAATGGACCACACATGATAGATTGGCATTCTATTTAGTTTGCAGGTAAAGCCTTTAATGAGCTTCTTAAAATAATGTAATCCTGTCCTTTAATTACAAATACTGCCATATGCATTTCAATACCCAAGGATTATACATTATCTAATTATGTAAGTATTCTCTGCATGGCAACAAAAGAAAGGCTTTCAATGTTGGCAGTTCTTTAACAGTATGCTTATTAAAACTTACTTGCATCTTACAATCTCAGACAAGCTTACCTGATGGTCATTAAAGCTTTGCTACTTAAACACAGAGCATCAGGCACTTTCTGAATAATAATAAGCATAAATCAAGAGTATAAAAATATGACAGAAACCAGAACATTCTGCAAAATCAAGGACAGATGAAAAGCCACTGTAGTACTTGTGTCTACCTTGGATGGGGGATATAGTCTGCACATTTATACTTCATAACTGCTCCTTGCCTTGCTTGGACACATCCAGAGTCACTACATGGGGGAGTGGGGTGCAACAAGTATGTCACAATTTGAAATGTTTCTGGCTGACTGCGATGGCCCTGACACATGTCATACCGCTCAACCTCAGAGCAAGAAATATGGACAAAGCCATACATAGAAGTGGGACAAAGGCCCAAAAATAAGGACAATTTTTAAGTAGTGTTCTTATAAACTTAGAAAGATAATAGAATAGTAGGTCTTGAATTAGTATGAATTTTCTGAAGGGTATGAAATCTGAAACTGAAATGTCTGTCATTATTTTCTAACTTCAGTCTTTAATGATTTGCCATTAATTTGCCAAAAAACACAATTTTATGAAAAATTGACCAGAAATGTGATGCAAAAAATATAAAATTGCCACACAATACAGCTGGAAACCTGTCAAAGAAGGGACACTTTTTAATATTAGTACTGCTAACTTGAGCAGCTGACAAAATAAAAGAATCTACATGCATTTCTGAAATAAAAGTAATATATAACTGATTATTACAGTTATTTATTAAATAAACCCTTCATGTTTTCTTCCAAAATTGCCATTTTGCGGAGGGATTATTAGGGGAAGAGCAACATTTTGAACCAAAATCGGGGACAGTTGAGAGGTTTGGATATGCCTAATTCTATAAAGTGTTTGCATGTACCTCTCAACCTGTTAATGCAGGAAATCTGGACAAGGCCAAATATATTGGGGGAACATATAAACAGTACTAAAAATTGCTCTTGTATAAATTGAGACAGTTGATAGAATAACAGGTCTTGCTTTAGCATGCATTTTTCTGAAGGTTATGAAGTCTGAAACTCAGTGTCTGTCATTATTTAGTGACTTCATTACTAAATGATTTGCCAGAAAACCACAAATTTTATGAGGAACAAACCAAAAATAAGAAGCAAAAATCTATTCATTCTGCAAAAATCTGGACAGTTGAGAGGTATAGTTCAGCCGGGGCTGTCTTTGAGTTTGCTGCCTTTCCCCCCTCACAAAATCATGGTCGAATGGAGCTTCCCCCCTACAGCCATTGCAATGAACCATTACTTGGCTATTTCACCCCATTTACCATAAACACTAATGTGCACACTGCTTTATTTCTGCAATGATTTGGACTTCATTTGAAAGTTTTATTTTCCATTTTACAGCGCAAACACTAATAGATATCATATCTGCTAAACAAAGCAATACAGTCTCACAATGAAAACAGACTTAGCATTAAAACATCTCTGCCCTTGAAAACTCACATTCACTAAAACAGCATTGAAACCCACATTCAAAGAAAATACATTTTGCCAGTGGCAGATAAAGATCAACTTTGGGTTTGGGCTGTTTTCAAATCACAGGCCCCTTGCACACGAAACATACACATGCTCTTTCATACACCTTCCTGATTGTATTAAATTATATTCCTTGCACAATACAGTACAGTTTTAGAGGGTGTTTTAAATTTATTGTTTTGAAATGTTTCCAGTAAACAATGAAACAAAATGCATGCACCAGTAATGACAAAACTGCCCAGTTCAGAACATTTCCATCATAAAAGTCTACTCAAACGTCTACACTCCACCAATATCAGAACATATGCACAATCTCTGAAGAAGTAAAAGTCATCTAAATAATTCCACATTAAAGAGATCTGTAACTAATGAAGAGGTTCCTGCTAGCAAACAACTTTGTATTTCATTGTTTCATGTACAAATAAAGTGCCTGTTGCCCTTGAGGAATAAATTGCCTATCATACACTAAAAGAATGATAAGCTAACAATATTGCAATAGGGAATGGATGGCAAACTGATAACAGGTTCATAGTTACTAGGTATCTTTGCCAAAACGGAGTGCAGCATCCACCCCCTTTGCAACACAGTACAGTATTAGCAATGAATCTATCTACTATGGGAGTAGAACCCACAGCCTTCTGCATCAAAAGCAAGTATACTACCTGTTGTGCTATTAACAATGCAAGCAGACTCAGCATAAGCAGCACTAATCTTTTGCTCCCCTACAGCTCCCAGCTCCTTGTAAAATCTACTCACTCAGGTGTATCTCTGAACTTTGCAGTGCAAAGAAATCTGGAAAAAGCCAAAGTTTATTTGGGGGGGGGGCAAAAGCCCAAACAACAGGGATACATTTTAAACATTGCTTGTATAATGTTAGAAAGTTGCTAGAATAAAATGCTGTGTTGCCACCATACATTTCACTGCCAAGTCTTGAACCCAGGACCCTGTGCAAAACAGTGAGAGCAATATACCATGATGCCAAATCAGCTGTTTTGTGAAAGAGGAAGACAGAAACTTAAATGGCTACCATTTACTGAATTCAGTTCTCACCATAGCACAGCTGTCAACCTCTTAGCACAAAACACCTGAACAAAGCCAATAATTGGTGAATACAGCCCCCAAACATTCAGTGAATTCAGTTCTCACATAGCTCTCAACCTCTTAGCAAAAAACACCTGGACAAAGCCAGTAATGGGGGAATACAGTCCCAAAAATAGGGACAAATTTCAAATATCCATCTTATAACCTTAGAAAATTGCTAGAATAAAAGTTTTTGTGTTACCATGTACTTTCTGAAGAATATGAAGTCTGATATTCAAATGCATGTCATTTTTAACATTTGTTAACCAGGAGAGGCCCAGGGAGAAACACTCCAGACAGACACATGTCTTTGTAAGATGGGAAGGACACTAGAGGAATCCCACACAAACACTGGACATGCAGACTCCACACAGAAGGTAAAGCACCCAGCCAAGAATCAAACCAGAAAACCTGTAGCTGTCAGGCAACACTACTACCACTGCACTAATGTGCTACTGAATTTGCAAGGACACAAAAATACAGAAACCACAGATTTTATGAGGAACAGAACAAGTATGAGGGAAAATCTGTATTTTTTTTTTTTTACAAATGGTGGTGGGTAGGGAATTCAGGCTCTTGCCACCTGGGCCCAAGGTACAGGGTTCAAGCCTGTTCTCTACCCACCACCATATAGCTCTTGGGGCATTTTACACACACACACACACACAGACACACACCTTGGCTGTCTCCGTAGCACCATCCACACAACTACCTGCAATAATCATCTCAGTCGTAGCACAATCCACAGCAGCAGCTGAGTATCTGCTGTCCCCCTCCATTCATGAACTGTACCAACTTCTAAAATAAAATAAAAATCCACACCCAGGCAGAGAGCAAAGTTAAAATGCAACAATCCACAGCAGCCAAGTATTGGCTGTCTCTGTTCATGAACAGCTTCTAAAATAGAAATCCCAAAGAGTAATCCATAGCAGCAGCCTGCAATAGCTTTCTACAGCTTCTAAAATAAAAATACACACCAAGAGAGTAATCCATAGCAGCAGCTGAGTATCGGCTATTTCTGTTTGTGCCGGAATGCTCACTTTTGGTTTCCTGTGATCTGTTTGAATGTACCAAGACTGCTGACCTTGCAGTCCGATCTCCTTCCAGTCTATGCGGCTAGCACCGCATAGACTTCTGGTGCATCAACAGTCTGCTGCCTTCTTCCTGAATCCCGACTGGTAAGGCAGCAGTCCAGATTCACTTTCCATGTGCAGGTTATGAGGATTAGGATTGCACCATTGTGGTTCACAGCTGGGGGGGGCTGCAGTCTGATAGCACGAGCCGCCACTGGTACATAATGTGGAAAGCATACCAGTGGCCACTGGCATGGAAAAAAAGTTGCAAAAAAAATAATAACTTTTATTTTTTTTAGCTGATTTTGGCTGTTTAAGCATAGGGCAGTGGCGCGCAAACAGGATTGGGCCGAAAATACAAAAAAAAAAAACTTAAATAAGCATTCTATCCAAAATCACAATTTTGCCATTACACTCAATAACAGGCAGAAGACAACATGGCCAGTGAATAGTGGTTGCTAAAGGGGAAGGCTCAGTGTCAGACTTGCAACTAGGCATTAGCAGGCAATCCTGTGCAAATGAGGGGAATGATACTGAATCCTAGATCCCCCCTCATGGCTAGCTTGCACCCAACCGTGTCAATGCAGGAAGACCATGGTGCAAGCCTAAGAGCTAGCTGACATCATACAAGGGTGTGTCAGGCATACTGTAAGTTTATTGGAGCCCTGTGGCTTGGGTCTGCCCTTAGCTTAGCCGAGCTAAGCAAGGGGTTGTGTCTGAGGCTGCCTAGGACTCTTTACATTGCCTAAACAGGTGTGCAAGCCATGCACCGTGTTTTAAAGGAAAAACAAAAAAGTAAACCAAGAAATAGCAGCTCTGTGCACATCTGAGTACTGTGTTTGCGCGGCGCACCCCTTGGCTTAAGCAGGAAGGCAATGGGAAGGGAAAATTGCAGTAGGAAGGTAATCAAGGAGAGCTAGCATAGCTGGCAGGTGAAATGTATCATAATCAGCCAATTACACAGGCAGCAGCCCAGCTCAGCCCAGCACACCACTATAAACTATGCAAACACCTTTCCTTCTGGCTTTCCCTGCAAACTCTACACCACCAGTGTAGACAAGCGGGGAAATTTTACCACACAAAAGCAACAAAATGATAGGGGCTGCAGCAGCTATCATAAATCAACATGCGGAAGAGGCTGAGGGTGGTGAGGATGAGAATGCTGATGACCAACCCACAGTGAGGAGAAGGAGAAGAGTGTACAGACCCAGGGTAACCTACCAGGGGCTACATGAGCTGGAGATAGTGGAGCGCTATAGGGTGGCCATGGACCTCCTACAGGAAATTGTTGAGCTGTGCTGGCCACACCTCACACACAGAACCAACAGAGGGGAACCCATCCCAGTGGATACCAAGGTATGTGTAGGCCTAAGAATACAAGCCACAGGTACCTTCCAAAAGCCAACTGGGGATATCCTGGGGATCTCACAGGCATCAGCATCCAGGGTACTCCACCAGTTCCTGGATGCCATGTCAGCACATGCCAGTGAGCACGTATACTTCCACAACAGCCGTGAGGCATTGGCCAGCAATATGCGTCTCTTCCACCAAATAGCAGAATACGTTGAGATAGTGGGTGCTACAGACTGCAGGCATATATGCATTAAAGCACCACTGAGTGAGTAGGGTAGTGTCTACATCAACCGCAAGGGCTTCCCTTCCATCAACAGCCAGGTTGTGTGCGATGCCCAGGGCATTATAATGAATGTGCGTGTTGGCTGCCCTGGAAGCTATCACGACTCCCACATCTGGCATATGATGCAGCTGTACCAGAGATTTGCCAATGGGGACATCCCTTATGGCCACCTAGTGAGGCATACTGGTTACACACTGGAGCTGTGGCTGATGACACCCATCAGAAATGCACACACACCCGAACAAGAACTCCATAATGAGGCACAAGCACAGACCAAAATCATAATAGAGCGTATGTTTGGGATGCTCAAGTCACAGTTCCGGTGCCTGGACACATCCGGTGGAGCCTTGCAGTACTCACCAGCTACATGTACCCAAATTGTCATCGTATGTGCCATGCTACACAATATGATCCTGCAGAAGCAGCTGCAGCAGGAACAGCACATGGCAGGACCACACAGTCCCCCACCATTGCCAAGGCCTGCACAGGCACAGAGTGACTTGGAGGAGGAACAACCTGATCCTGCCCAAGTAGGCAGAAGGAGGCGTGCCCAGTATGCCCAGCCATGGCAAAGAGGCAATGCAAAGCACATACACTGACACGGTAGGAACCCAGGAAATGACACCTTTCTCTGACTCACACACACAGTAAAAGGGATGCCAAACATGACACTACCTGTGCTTAACCATGTATAGGGAGTGTACTATGTGCATCCAACATAGTCAGCCCTCCAGCACCATTCTCAATACTGGCACAGACAGCCACAGGGTAAGTCACTCTCCCTATCAATTGCCGAATAGAGTAGTATGTTTTGTTACTTGTATCTATGGTATGGATTTGAGCATACAAGGGAATTGGATGGCTGAATGGGATGACAGCAGATAGTAGACACCTATAGTGGCAGCATGAGATCTGTAACAAATACTGGTGTCACCACAGTAGCCAGTACTAGACAAGGTCTCAAAACTCACTGCAGGAAATGTGGTGGGCTACATGTGTGTCCACAGGACACACACATGCCTGTCAGGGAGGCTTACATACCCAACAACAGTCTCAGCCAGCAGGACAGGCGTAGACAATTTATTATTTTATTTTACTTATTTTACATTTGTTAACTGGGAAATTCCGACTGGACCAGGTCCATTTTCAGCAGAGGCCCGGGAAGAAAAGCTCCAACATCAAGTACATCCAGCATAATACACAAAACAGGTTACATCATGTATGCTGAGCATAGTATTATAACAAGAAATTAATAAAAACACTCCAGGTAAAAGAAGATATAGAACATGGGTAAAAAGACAATGTCAGTCATACATTGGTAAGAAAAGAAAATATATCAAGTAAGATTCTACAGTTAAAAGTACCCTTTCAGATGACCAAGCCTACAGGGGATCAGAGCTCCAGCATGTGATCAGAGAGGAATTTGGGGAGTTAATAGTAGAATGGGTAGGGTTATGTGATACAAGGGCATAACCAGGTACTAAAAAGATGCGATTTGAGGGAGTTGTTAATATGGATGTGGAGGGGGCAGTGGACACGGATAGGGGAAGAGAGTTCCACTTTCTGGCAATGGTGTGGGAGTAGAGCGCTTTCCCTGCATTATTGTTAGACTTGGTGATGGAGAGGAGAGATTTTTCACTGGATCTTAAGTACCGGTTTGCAGTATACATAGTAAGTAGGTTGGATAATGAGGGTTTTTTTCAGGATATTTGAGAATATTGTAGGCTGTGCCCAGCTGGTGATAGTTAAGTAGCTGTGGTAGCTCAAGCCATTTTAGTTCTTTTAGTGCAGCACAGTGATGGGTTCTATACGTTGAGTTAGTAGCAAACTTGGCTATTTTATTGTAGAATGATTCTAGTTTATCTAGGTCACATTGTCTGATTTGGGTAAAGATTGGTGCTGTGTATAATAGAGTTTGAGAGGAGGTGGCTTTGTGCAAGAGTGACACTTGCTTTTTGTGAGAGAAAGGACATATGCCTGTATAGGGAGCCTAGTTTTTTGTGTACTAGTTTTATGGTATGTGAGCTGTGAACATCAAAGTGGAGATTTTTGTCTATTTTAATGCCCAGAAGTTTGGTGTGGTTAGAAGGGGAGATGGTGGTGCCGTCCTTAGATGTTATGGTAAAGGAGAGTTTTTTTTTTTATCTATTAGGGGTAAATAGTAGCAGTTTTGTCTTTTTGGGATTTAGAATTAGTTGGATACCCGATATCCATTTTTCTACTGAGATAAAGGTATCTTGAGTGAGTGTATGTAGGATGGTGGGAGATGAGGCGGAGCAGATCAGGGTTGAATCATCCGCATATTGTATGAGTGTGGCATGTTGTGTAGAGCATTTGAGGTTATTTGTGAAAATAGGGAACAATAGCGGGCCCAGTATAGAGCCCTGTGGGATGCCTATGGTGGTTGGAAGTTGTGTAGACAGAGTTCCTTTCCACTGGACTGATTGTTGCCTGTCAGACAAGTAGCTTCTGAACCAGGCCATAGTAGATGAGGTGAAGGATAATGATAGTGAGTCTAGTAGAATGGAGTGGGAGACCATATCAAATGCTTTTGAGAGGTCTAGGAAAATGGCTGATACATATTTATCATTCCTGTGAAGGTTTATATAATTAGTGAAGGATAGAAGGGCTATGGTAGTGCTGTGATGTGGATGGAAACCTTGTTGTGTGGTAGATAGTAGATTGTGTGTGTTAAGAAACGTCATCACTTGCAAGTGGATGCATTTCTCAAGAATTTTGGATAAGGAGCAAAGGATGGCAATAGGTCAGTAGTTGGAGAATTCATAAGAATTACCTCCTTTATGGAGAGGAATGATGTGAGATACTTTCCAGAGTTTGGGTATGTAGGATTCTAGTATGGAGCGGTTGATAAGGATGGAGACAGGATATGATAGGGAGTCACTAGCCATTTTTAGGTATGCAGCAGGTATGTTATCAGCTGCTAGTGTGGTTGGCTTTAGCTTTAGGAGGAGTTTTTTGATAGTTGAGGTGGGCACTGGTGATAGGCTGAAAGAGGGTGTGGTGTGGGATAGGTTAGGTTGTGACTGAGGCAGACTGTTTTTGGTTATTTGACTGGACAGGGCTAAGATGGATTTAGTAAAATGGTTATTAAATTGAGAAGCTATGTATAGTGTATTGTTAGTAGAGATGGGTGCTAGGGTTGTGATTTTCCCTGGCTTTAGTAGGGAGTTAATGACATGCCAGAATTTTTGTGGACTATTTGAATATTTCCTTTGGGCGCTAAGAAAATAGTTCTGTTTGTTTATTTTGGATTTAGCCTTGGCCTTGTTTCTAAGCTGTTGATAGTATTGTCTGGAGCTAGGGGTTTTGTCAGTTTTCCAGATTTTCCAGGCTTTATCTCTAGCTTTTAGTAAGGCTCTGGTGTCCCTATTTAGCCAGGGTGCGTAGTTGGCTTTAAATCTGATCTTGCTGCTGGGAGCTAGACTGTTAAGGATGTTAGAGAAGGTAGTATTGAAGTAGTCTACTGCCTGGTCTAGCCCGAGTGTCCGTAGTGGTTCCCAGTTGCAGTGGCTTAGGACAGTATTTAGGTATCATGGGGGTAAGGTTACGGTCATCTCGTACAAATTTGTAGACTACTGGTTTGGGGTGATTGGAGTGTTTCTGGAGTAGGAAGGTGGGGAAACGATCACTTAAGTCATCTGGGAGACAGCCTACTGTATAGTTTTGTTTGGGATAGTTGGTTAGTGTCCAGTCCAGTATGGATTCTCTCTTTGTTTTCTCATCTATTCTAGTTGGTTCTTTAGTTAGTTGAGAGAACCCATATAGATTGATATGAGTAGAGGGGCTGCTGGAGTTACAGGCTGTCCATTCAGTGTTAAGGTCTCCTAGTAGGATTGTTTCCTGAGGTAGATTGTCCTTTGTCCAGTGTTGACAAACAAAAATAAAGGCTGTGCTAAGGCCTCTGATTGACGGCTATGGAGAATAGCCCTCCTCCAGACCTACACAGACAGACTACAACAGGTCAGGCAGTGGGACGTTAGTTCTGAAGGGTAAGAAGTCAGAAACTGAAATGTAGGTCAATCAAACCTAAGACCTGTAGTACATTGATATGTCTCTAGTCAGCATGATAGGCCCATGCACACACACTGCACTCCCCATTGCCCTACTATGGCAAGTTTGCTGGTGTCTTCACCTTGAAATACACCTTTGGGGAAGTAGAAGCTCAGTAATCTCCATGGCGTGTCCTATAACTGCATAATGCTGTAATGTGATGCACTAGTTGGGTAGGAATTCTAATCCCAAACATGGCAACTGTGTGTGTGTTAGTTCGTGTACGGATCAATGCTTTTGAGGCCATTCACACTCACTACAACTTCAAATGCCCTACTTTGGCAGGGCTGCTGATGTCATTCACTTTGAAATACACCTTTGGTGAAAGAGTAGCCCAGTAATCTCCATGGCGTGCCCTATAACTGTGTAATGCTGTAGTGTGATATATGAGTTAGGTAGGAGTTCTATTCCCAAACAAGGCAAGTGTAAATGTTTGTGTGTGTTTGTTTGTCTGTGTAGGGATCAATGTTTTTGAGGCCATTCACACTCACTACAACTTCAAATGCCCTACTTTGGCAGGGCTGCTGATGTCATTCACTTTGAAATACACCTTTGGGGAAAGAGTAGCCTAGAAATCTCTGTGGTGTGTCCTATAACTGCATAATGCTGTAGTGTGATGTACTAGTTAAGGAGGAGTTCTATTCCCAGACATGGTAACTGTAGAACTTTGTGTGTGTGTGTTTATCTGTGTAGAGAGCAATGCTTTTGAGGCCATTCACAGTCACTACAACTTCCATTGCCCTACTTTGGCAAGCCTGCTGATGTCATTCACTTTGAAATACACCTTTGGGAAGGACTAGCCCAATAAGCTCTGTGGCATATGCTATAACAGCGTAATGCTGTCGTGTGATGTACTAGTTAGCTAGGAGTTCTAATCCCAGACATAGCAAATGTTAAGGTTTGTGTGTGTGTGTGTGTGTGTGTGTGTGTGTGTGTGTGTGTGTGTGTGTGTGTTTGCCTGTGTACGGATCAATGCTTTTGAGGCCACTCACAGTCACTATAACTTCCATTGCCCTACTTTTGCATGCCTGCAGATGTCTTTCACTTTAAAATACACCTTTGGGAAAGGAATAGCCCAGTAATCTCCATGGCGTGTGCTATAACTGCGTAATGCTCTAGTGTGATGTACTAGTTGGGAAGGAGTTCTCATCCCACACATGGCAAATGTGAGACTTGGTGTGTGTGTGTGTGTGTGTGTGTGTGTGTGTGTGTGTGTGTGTGTGTGTGTGTGTGTGTGTGTGTGTGCAATTTTGTCATATGTATCCTGTGTGGAGGTAGCTGTGAGTGTGTAACAACAGGACTCATTGTGGAGTGGGTTTTGAAATTTACTTATATGGCTGGCCTATTATATGTCACAATGTCCACCTTACAAGATTAACAGATGTCAAACACTAGAGAGGCTGGGGTAGACAATCCATACCACTACATGTAACATCATGACTTGCTGAACAATATAAGCAACCCTTGTATTGCCCAGAGAACACTCTCCACCCAAGTCTCATACACAAACACACTCGGCTAGGCAATAACCACTATGTTGGTAGTTACCTGCATATTGTCCACAGATAGTAACCATGGTGTGATCGCAGTGGACTACAGAAGGCATGGCACCCTGTCCCATCCCTACAACAGGCAAAGTATTGCATACAGTGCTCCTTCACTATGTTCACCACTGGACGCCTGCAACAACTGCAGAGTCAGCAAATGTAACCCACAAAGGACATACCATGCCTTATACACATGCCCTGTATGGACAGATGCCATTGACACCAGGGAATACCTGCATCATGCTGTCAATGTAGGTGCAGGGTTAACTTGGTGTCCATTGCCACTTCTCACCACATGAAGCCAGGAATGGCACATCTGATGATAACAATCTGTCTACACAACATGCCCCGGACACCCCAGGTACACTTCCACATGTCAAAGAACATGCATGTGGGATGTGTGCACATTCCAGACACCATCCATGTCATGGAATATAGAACACATACATGGCAAGCATTGCGCAGCACTGGCCACCCACAATAGTAACCCAGATGACTGGATGGTGAATACAATACCCACCTGTATGGGAAACTCCAGACACTACATCCTTGAGCCACACTGCAGACCATTGTCATGTGGCCTCATGCCAAGGTATACCCTTTATCTAGCCTTGTACAGCGATCTGGCACAGTCAACCACTACACACCTGTGAAGCAATGCACCCATGCATGTCAATAGTGGCAAACCTGTGTGTGTGTGTGTGTGTGTGTGTGTGTGTGTGTGTGTGTGTGTGTGTGTGTGTGTGTGTGTGTGTGGAGTATAATGATTTGGACACCATTCACACTCACTACACCTCCCATTGGCCTACTGAAGAATGCCTTCTGATGTCAGACACCTTGACATACCCTTTGCCCATATATCATCTTGATAACCCCTGTGGTGCATGTGATATCTGTGTATTACTGTATTGTGGCAAACTAGATAGTTAGAAAGTCTAATCCTGACCCAGCCAACTGTGTTAATGTGTGTGAGTCCCTGAGAGAGTGTGGCTGTGTCGACCTTGACACCTGTTCATGTGGAAAGGCACTTGTACTACACCTACCTTATCCCTCCTTTATCACTGTTGCAGATGTCACTTACCATCGAATATACCTTTGGACAGCTCCCCAACATGTAAGCTCTGTGGCGCATGCAATAACTGCATAGACATGTGGTAGCAATACATAGTCAGGCAGGGTTTGAAACCCTGTACTAGTAAGTGTGTGACAAACACGCTTAGGTTTTACTCTCCCACCCCCTCCCTGTCTTACTTTGTCTCTGTCTCTCTCACTCCCTCTCTGTTGGATATGGAGAAGTACACCTGCTTTGCTTAGGCAGCAGCTTGTGTTTTGTAAGTGATGCTCATGATCAGCTGACAGTCTCTGCACGAACTGCAGTCCCCCACTAGCTGACTGCATGTGGAACAGCTGTGGTAACATTCCTATAGCCAATTGCATGGAAACACACTCCTATAACTAGTAACATCATGTGGGTGTTGGCCCTTTTCATTCACTGTGAGCAGGACTTCATGTCGGTGTTTAGCAAACAGCATCACAGATGGTAGTGCGATATATCTCTAACAACATACACTGTGGAGACAGGCCAACAAACAGGAGGGGGATGTTCCAAACATGACTACAGAATGTAAGTGTTGCTCTTCTGCATTTGCAGTAATGTTGGTTTAACATAGTTTGTGTGGATATGGATAGTCTACATGATTTAATACCTGTCATAACAGTGTTATGTATTTGAGGAAAGTGTCACCTTTAGGGTTATCTGCAGACTGGCCAGTGTTTGGAGTCTTATGTTTCTTGTGTTACTCACAGATCACCTATCTTAGAACTGCAGTCAGTACATGGTGACAGCCACGAGAGATACTGACGTCATATCCCTCATAGGACATATATCACAACAAACCCTGTTACAACAGTAAATGTATGAGGGTATCACAGCAACATGCCAATATTGGCCCAGTGTTCGTGCCTCCAGCCACAAGTCTGTCAACCTTTGTACATATGTCATGCAGTAAGAGATGCATATATTCTGTACACCATTATTTATTGACATCATACCTGATAACAAGCCAGTCAGATATCAGATTGCTAGACATGTTATGTATAGTAGGGGATTATATTTGAGGACATAACCTAGGCATTCTGTGGTTGTGTGTACAGTAGTGGGGTCTGTGTACTTATGGTGACTGTTGACAGTATGTGTATTGCGAATGCGTACTTTGGCCTGTGTACAGACTGTGGTAGATGTCATTGTTCTTGGTCCTGTTCTATCTGATGTCACATGCTGCTCCAGTACATGGTACCCTATTGGCTCACATGTTTGTAGGGCCAAACACAAACGTGTCCCATACCACAGACAGGTACTGGAACACACTGTGTTGTGGACTAGTATATGTAGGGTTAGTGTGTGCGTGGCACATATGAGGATGGTGTTGATCAGACACTCTACATAGTGTAATATTAAGCTTGAGTACCATATGTGGCTGTTTTCACACTGGTTGTGGGTATGCACTTTTACACACGTGTCTGTTACTCTGTGCTGTGACATGCCTGTACAGCCTGCTATATTTGCAGGTACATGTGTATTCCCCCATAAGAAATGTAGGCCAGTGTTGTGTCAGTCTGCCTGTAACCTGCACAGTGCTTTGTTACATGCCTAGCAGCTTAATGTAATTACCCAGTGTGATGTTATGTCCAGATATTTGCCAGATGTACTGCTGCTGGGCCACCATAACTGTTGTGTATTTCTGACAAAGCAGTGGGATGCTGTACAGATGTATGTCACTAACTACTGGGTAGTTTGTGGCAATGTGACCTTTGCCCTACCAGTTATTATGTGTCAGGACAGACAGGAGTGTGTGAATGCATAAACTGTGTGGGCATATATAGTCCAGTATTTACATGATATACCCATGTACATAGCTGTTAACATACACATTGTCAGGCTTGGTCCACGTGTCTTGCACTAAGGGGATCCGTGTATACCTCTGGACTGACCAGAGTGTGCCAGACTGTCCACATATATTGGTCATATCTCTGCTGTAGTCCACAGGATCATTACTGTGATATCAGTGATACTGTACTATGATGACCTTAGGATGTCTGTCAGTAACTGATGGGCATACATGTCAATAGCAGATGTGACCTCCCACACACAATATGTCTGTCAAGACAGCCCCTGTTACAGTAGCAACAGTCTACATATATACCTGCAATACATACATGACATCCCCTTGCACCAAGAGATTAAGACTATTGTTGCTGAGGTATGACTCCACTCCATGTTCTGGACATATGGTAAACATATATGTGTATGTGCATATATATATATATATATATATATATATAATATATATATATATATATATATATATATATATATATATATATATATATATATATATATATATACACATCCATATATCTATATAGATATATACACACACACATATCTACATATATATATATATATATATATATATATATATATATATATATATATACACACACACACACACACACACACACACACACACACACACACACACACATATATATTTATATATATACATATACACATCTATATATGTCTACATATATACAGATATATACATATATATATATATATATGCACATGTAGATATGTACATATACAATTGACATAAATATATATATATATATATATATATATATATATATATATATATGCATGCACACACACACACACACACACACACAGATCTATATATGGCCATATATATGATGCGCTATACAGATGTGTATAAATACATATATATGAATATATATGTGTATGTACATGTAGACCTATATCTACATATGTATATCTATACATCCATATCCTTGTCATGTGTAAACATTACTGTTGTGTATACTTTCCCAGATGTATCACACCTTATGTATCTGATATGTGTATATTTAGATATAACAACATATGTGATGCAACAGTAATATCACTAACATGTACTATACAATTGTAGAAGTCATAGCAATTGTTTAATACTATCCAATATGTGTACTGATAGATATATTGGAAAAACAACAACTGACTTCACAGCTGTCATGTTGTAGTGGTTAACTGTTGTAACTATAGTGTGCAGTGTCTTGGGTTCAAGACTTGCAAGGGCTGTTCATTTTGTTGCTGGGCAGAACAAGGCCTGTTGGATACAGAGTTGTTAAGGTAGTTTTGAGCTGGGTTTGCATGAAGCTAAACAGTGATAACATACGGTTAAACGTACGGGCACTTACACTGTGCACGCTTTGCTTAGCAGTGCGCAAATGTGCTGAGCTGTTATACTGCAGTAATGCTGACACCTGCTAAGCATGGCTCAGGCCTGGCAACCAGTGCTCACATCCCAGTCTGATAATATAGCAGAGTAATTACATCTGTAATAAGTGTATGTAATGCCATGTACATAACATGCATATATGTGCTGTCATTACAGTAGCAAGGGGTGTGAGTCTTCTGTCTGGGACACGAGTATATATGACTTGTACAACACTCTTATCTGTGTGAATGTGTTACATACAAGGGTAGTATCCCAGGTTATATGCAGTCACACTGGTATGTAGTGTATCATTATGTTACTACTGTTGACAGTGCTTTCCCAAGCAAGAGTAGATTGCTAACTGTAGTACTGGAAACAGACACCCCTGCATGCAAAGATGGACTGAGTCCTCACTGTCATGTTCCTGGTGTGTGAGCTGTGTCACACTATATATTTCCGACTGGATAATGATCTGACATGTAGAAAATAACTGTAGACTACTGTCTGTATAGCACATGTCAGTGAGGGCTGCCATCATGTAGTAATGGCATACCTATCGGAGTCAGATGTCTATCTGTCAGCAGCTTCATCCTACTGCATAGCTAGTTGGCCGAGCTGATGTCTGTCAGTACCTGTACAGACATGCAGATGTCAGGTATCCATCTTGGGTACGTACAGGCAATCTATGCTTGACTGGCACTGACATGTCTGCCCAGCTGTGTTATAAATGGCACAGATAGAACTCAACACCCTGTACGCACCACATGCCATGGATACCTCCACTACACTACCACAGTCAACAGAACATGCTTGGGTACAGCTCTCCAAGACAGACCCTAACCATGTTATGCAATACATGTTGCATACATGTCAACTGGAGCACCTCACCAGCCCTCTGCAGGAGGCACCCAGAAGATTGGTTGATGCATGTTGGTCTCACCCTGAGGGTCACCACAGTGGTGTCTGTAGACAGATGGCCTGCTGGCACAAGATAGGTGGCATGATATCACTGTACACATCCCCTACACTTCCCATCTCTCCCTGGACAATAGCCATGTACACACCTATGAACACATGCACAGATGCACACCACTACTGACAAATGTGTACATGTGCATTACTGAGAATATCAGTGTCTGTGTGTTTGTAGAGCTGTAGTTGGGAATACCCTGAGGCCTTTCACACCCACCACACCACCCATTGCCACAGTTAGATGCGGCTGCTGCTGTACCAGACATTACATGTATCTTGTCACACTCCTCTCCCTAAGAGCTACCTTGGCCTTGCAGTACCAGCACAACACTGTTGTACAAATGGGTTGATAGGCATGGGATACCCACTGAGTTTTGGCAAGTGTGTGTATGTGTGCATGTGTGTATTTATGTAGGGTACAGCATTCCGAAGCCACATACTCCTATTACAATATGTATTGCCACACAGTATTAGGGATAGTGATGTTGCTGCCCATAGGAGATGCATGGCAATGCATCACCCTACTATGCCTGTGGCATGTGCATTGGATGCATATCCCTGTAGTAGCACTCTTGGGATGGACAAGGGGTTGTATTGCAGTCCTGGCCAATGTGTGATGTTGGGTATGTCAGAATGTCATCATGGGTTCCAGTGCGTACAATATCCACAGTGAGTTGTGGGTGCTGGGTATACTGTCATTACACCATGGTACTCCTGGTACATGTCCCATGAACCACTGTATGGTGACCACTGTCACCATCAACCATACAGGTAACTGATAACACTATTCTGCCCAGTTATGCATGTGCCATGTGCAGCCTACCTGTAACAAATTGGACAAAGTGACAAGGTAGTTAGCACTGATAGGCCCAGGTCTCTAGGATGTGTGTCTGACTGTTATGTGTTTGTCAATGTGTATATGATGGTATGTCACAGTATGTACTGCCCATATACAACTATTACATCCCCCATTACCATATTGTACATGCCTGGGGATGTCCTGATGTAACATGTAACCTCGTTGTGTGTGCAATTAAAGCTACACACATCAGTTGCACTACATACCTAGGTAGGGGTCTAGTCCCAATGTTGCCAAGTAAAAGTGTGCGTGTATGTGGATGGCTCTACTTCAGGTTGCTGAATATACATGTCCTAGGGGGTCATCTGTACAAAACTGCATGGCATATGCTAACATGTCACAGGTATCATCCTGTGGACATACATTCTATCAGACTACTGTTATCTGTGTAAATGGCCTCTTCCCCATTGCATATGTGTGCAGCGATACTGGGGTTGGTATATATAGCTAGGTGTGGCTGTTGTGGACACAGACAACATCATTGTGGTTACTGTTGAGTGTATCTCCTCGTGTAGCTGGCCATAATACTGTACATTTCATGTTAACAGGTTATGCATTTGTCTATCACACTATATGTGGTTCTACAGCACCTCTCACCCTCCAAAGGGTAGGGGTGTGCCACCTACAGAAGCACACATATGTTTACCGTGTTGAGGACTGCACTACATTGGGGAAGGGGACATATACCCTGCCAGTACCATTGTCAATGACTTCAAACTAGCATACTGCTTATTCCACAATGTGTTGTTTTGCGTAGTCTGCCTTGGTGGACTTACATAGGCTATGATGGGTTCCTTGCACAGGTACATACATCCATGTACAGTATTCTCTGTGTAGTGCACCAATACCTATGCCTCTTTTTGTGTTATACACAAACATGTGGTGTGTACCACCCAGTACAACTACCATTGTCCACTGTAGAAGGGCTGCTAACAGCAGCCACCATTCACTCACCAGCATACACCATCCCCAGACCTATTGGCCATGTGGCACAGGCTGTAATTGCTATACAGACCTGTGACATGTGTTCAACTGTACCAAGGATATGGCACATCCATGGTGTCACCACAGTGCCATACCTCTTGTGAGATATGATAGCAGACCATCCTCCTGCTGACACATGGACACCTACAACACAAATGAATAACATTATGGAGACCACAATCACTCAGTGTTACTAACAGCTATAATGCATCATGTCTGGCAGCTACATTACCTGACATATAAACATTAAACATTACTGCTGATTTGTTACACAGCAGTACATTGGTACACTATAGTACAGTCACCGTGTGCACCATATTAGCCTGTTCCTGCATCGATGTTATGGATGACAGGGATGTGGCACAGGTATCATCATATGCACAGGGTGTGTTCTTAGTTTGCCAGAGACATAGGGTGGGCCATACCCTTGACACCATGTGTGTGAGAGGGGTTTAAATTACTGATATAGCCATGGTGATGTGGTGTGTGTAGGTATGGGGTTGCCCTAGGTGTGTTTGATTTGTGTGTGGGTATGCATGCACACAGTTCTGCCATGTGACTGCCCTATACAGGTGTTTGTTGGACAGCTGCAGACCATACCTGGCAGGGCATGCAGTTCACCACCTCTGACCACAGACACGAGAACTATGCCTGCCAGGGGTTCCATGGGCATGTCCATGTACAAGCCTTGATATGCTACTCTCCCCTAATGATGACATATGTCCGCTGGAACCACATGCATATGGCGTGCTGTGGTGTGGTGTAGACAGCACCCCACCTGCAGTACTGGGGCTGGTACTGCCACTACAGGAGCAGCTTGGTGTCCTTGCATGTCCACGTCAACCTCCAAATGTTGATTTTGCTGGTCTAAATCCACGTGGCCGTTGCACCACTCCCACCACATGCTCTAGCACAGTCAATCCACAGTCGAGGAAGACCACCATCTCACCCCAATGTCTATGCATGACCGCTGTATAATAATGGAGGGCACCTGCAAGATAATGGATGTTGTCACTTACAGCTGAAAAAGCAGCCCTCTGCAGCCTCAGACCCTATCTGATGTACCATTCCATATGTGCCTGCACCTCCATGACAGCCTAAAACATGCATGTGGTGGTACCAGATGTGGCACTTCTACCAGGGGCATGATGTCCAGCGACTCTCCCACGAGCACCCCTGTACATCTGCCTATGTGGTACCCAGCTGGACATCCGGCTATGGCTGCTGTGTACAGACACAGCAACCATAGATACCACACTGTCCTGTGCACTGCCACCAACCACCAACTGTCCCTCTGCTATGGCCACTGGTGATGGGGTATCTATAGGCAATGTGACTGTGTACAGGAATGGGGTGGATAACAAGGGGATGTCAAACAATGACGCAGTTTCGGCCTCTGACAACCCTGCCTGTGCTTCAACACTCCTATTATCATTTTCAGTGTCTGTTTGGACACCAACATCAGACTGCATGCAGGAGGGACCCTGACTCACCTCGACACCTGTGAGGGGAAAACAAGAAATGCACTTTAATACCTGTACACACACACACACACACACACACACACACACACACACACACACACACACACACACACACACATTCCACCATAATACCTACCTGTCCCTGAGTTTACAGACTGTCCCAAGTTTATTCTCTTAAGTTCCCCATCTTGCATCACACTTGGAAACTTACACTCATTAATACCAATCATTAATGTATCATTCTTCTAATTGCCTAGACAAGTGACCACAAAACATGACCTGTTACTCCATTACCTCTTTGACTTGACTGGAGTTGGTTTTACAAGGACTCACTGCTGTCATCCAGTGTTCACCCTGGGTTTGTCCAGACATCGTGAGCATGGCCCCCATATGTTAGGGGCTACTACAGTCACTCAATAATGTCACACACTGGAGTGTCATATGTAACTATTGCTCAGTAGATGCAAGATCTGCTGCTCTATTAACTTATTATGTGGACAAACATAATATTTGAATACACTTACTGGTGTTGTCTAGTAATTCCCCATTGCATCTGTAGTGCTGCATATGTGGGTATTCTTTCACCTTTCTGCTGATTGCAGTTTTAACAATTAACCAGGTGTCTAGTTTCCCTCCCAATGCATGTTACAGGCTACAGACCTTATTATACTATCAGCTGTCCTGTGATTACATATCAGACAAGTATTCCTGGTGTCTCATGTGTCAGTCCATGTCTATGTACTGCATGATTCCAATGGGAAGTTGAGACGTAGGAACAACCCCACATTCACACATATGCATACATGGACACACACACACACATCCTACATGCATCAACCCCCTCCACTCCACATGATTGCACATGTAGACAAAATAACCCCCCCCCACACACACACTTACAGGTGAGGTTCCATGAACACATTACACACAAACCCCCATTACCCATCTGTCAACATGCATAACATATGGTACTCAACAGCATGCTGTGCAGCTATAGTCAATCCATGCTAGCAACAGTATACATATGTGTGCTGCATAGACTGTGTTAGTACATGATGCCCCTTCTCCTGGAAAACACCGCACCCATGTACACAGTATTGCTGTGCACCTGTTCAGCACCCTGCCATGTACTGTGCACCATACCTCACAGGTGTACACACCATTGCTGAATGTGTATTACTGTGTCAGTTACATCTGTTCTACTGCTCATAGCCCCTATTTGTTTGTCCGACACATATCTGGAATGATATGTGGACAGATGTAATTTGTGAATGCCTGCTGTCTGATTTACAAATGTCATCATCAGTGGTGCATGTATGACCAATATGTTACAATTACACTGACAACCATCAAACCTTACCATGGCTATGGGGAGTGTACACACCCTTATTGATATGATGTCCTCTTCCTTGACATGCCATGGGACCAAATTACTGCATATGTTAACATTACATGAGCCTGATATGCGACATATGTTCTGTACAATCAAATGCAGTGTTAAACAAATGTGGTAGTTGTGCTGATACTGATTGAGATGGATACACTTCGTGGGTGCATATGTGTGCACAGCCTTATCACGATGGTTTGTTGCATCTACTGTTATGTGTACTACAGCAGTTACAATTCCTGGCAGGGGTGTACTACCATGGGCCATCTACATTTGCCAGTATATGGTCAGTCTGCCCTACACATGTCCCCAACTCTGCATGACTGCAAGGTCAACTCATGTGCACATCCCTTGGAGTTCACACACTGCCTTCAGTAATGCTGTGGAGTCAGAGTTATGTCTGCCACAGTTCCTGACCCTGACTGTGTGCAGATACAGCCATTTGTAGTATCCTTTGGTTCCCTGCTGCAGTGCACTTTTGTCATGATGACACCCCCTCCCCACCTTCAGCCTTTTTGCAGATGCTTGACAACTATTGGCTACACATGTGTGTCTGTGTGTCAGTTTGCAGTGTCCCAAACACTGAACACCACGTGTAACTGCCTAGTCCCAACTAATGAATGGCAAACATACAGGTGTACACTGGCACTGGCACAGTACAGATGGAGATGGTGGGCCTGAGGTGGGGTGAGGTGTTGGTTGTGCAGCACATGTATCATGCATGATACTGTTTGTAGTTTCCAACGTGGTCTTGGTACACCAGTACACATTGCAATGCATGCCTTTTGGGGACCTTTTCTGTTTTGCATACACTACCTGTACAGAGGCAAGGCTGATGTTTCCTGTGGTACAACTATCACATCTGATTACCCTGACTGATAGGCCACACGTTGGCAGAGTCCAGCCAATTGCTGACATGGGTAATGCACAGCTAATACTTGCTAGACATTCCTGCAACCCCCCTCAGTATTGTGGCATGTTACTAGGCAGCCTGCATGACCGGTTTGTTACATATGACATCATCTGTCTTGGATGGCCATCTATTTATGTCCTACATTATTCCTGTCATTTACATTCTCACCACATACATGACTGCACTGTTTGCCATGGTATATGCAATGGTGAGGTATAGCTACATGTCAAACTCATGGGTGCTACCTGTTGGGTATGGGGCCCACACCATGGCATGTAAGATGTGTGCAAGCCATGGCTGCCTCTGTTGCAGGTAAGTGTGCACATTTGATGGCCAAAAGTCTTGGACAGCAGACCAATTCTTGGTGTGACATTAGGGACGTGTATTTGCTGGAAGGTGCATTTCCATGACAAATGCATGCAGTCAGTACCTCAACAGCTGCTTTCACTATATTTTATCTGGAGTGTGTGCACACATATGCTTCCAGTGTTTGTGAAGGTATGTATTCCCCCTATTTGCTGTCCTAACATACGATTCCATATTACACACTCATTGCTCATGTTAGTACCACATTGCAGGTTATAAGGGTTGTGGACCACAGTATTGTGATATGCCATAGTGCAGATATGTAACAGTTGCCATTGTAATACTGGTATATACACTGTTGTAGCACTGTATAGGGTGATGTTTCACACATGTCCCTGCTGTAGGCCATTTGTCCCACTATTATGTTCATCTCTGTGCACACAGTTTGCAATGACAGGATATTAGTTATACTGCAGGAGTCTGACATACCCTTCAGATACACCATCATGGCTAGCACGGTGATGCAGTGCAGTTAACAGCAACAATGCGTAAACATGTATGGCATGCATTATGGGTAGTTGTGTTAAATGTGTGCATGGAATATACCATAGCCATAACATGACCGGTGTATTGGCAAACCTGTACAAACACCATACTCACCAGCTATAGGCTACTGCCTTGGAGGTATATCAGAGGGACCTACATAAGTGTGTGAGAGATGTGATGTCAGTAGTCACAGCTGTGGCACTGGTACAGGATGGGTGCAGCATTACAGTACGTCAACAGTACAAGCCCACAATGATACAGCTTATGCACATCTATTTATTACTACTACACAGCAACAGACTATATATATATATATATATATATATATATATATATATATATATGACAACTCGCATACATATGATCTAAATGTACAGATGTGGATGGATACGCAACACAGTGGTCTACTGATGTGCCCTGTGGCCTTACCTGCATGCTTCTCTGCCATTGTGTGGGTAGCACCCACCTCCACTATGCTCTCCGCCAGGTGCTGTGTGTGCGGGTGGGCAGGTGCCCCGAGGCTGGCAAGGAGCTGCTCAACATGTGTCAGGGGGATGGATGGTATGACCCCCCCGTGTTGCAAGCTGATTCCCCCCTGACTGCAGCAGCACGCCGACGGGCATTGCGAAGTAGGTCTGTGCAATGATGCCGGACCTGCTCATAACTGCGGTTATGCAGGCCATCATTTACCATGTGGACAAGATCAATCCACAGGGCAGTCCGCTTCTGCTGCTCCTGGGCTGTTCGGCCAAACAACACCTGGTAGTGTTGTACCAGGTGTGTGATGATGATCTCATTTTCATCCGCTGTATAAATAGGAAGTCTCTCATGGGACATCTTGCCTGAAAGACATAAAGATGGAAACAGGTCTGAGCAACTAATACAGCAAGGTTATTATAGTTCTTAATACACAGCTCTGTTGCCCCCCCCACCATATCTGCAGCAACAATCTGATCACACAACTCAAAAGTTATGTCTACAGAATACCTACCATTGGGACAAATATTGTATTGTACCACACTTTGTGCTGTGTGTTTGTAGCCATGTTCCCTGTTGGGACACTATCATTGCAGGCCTGTTATGGACAATCTCACCTGCATGCCATTGTAGGGGCCACTATGGTTCCATATATGCATGTGGTCTGTTTGCTATGTGATTGCTGCACATCTGTTGTTTTGTGTTATTGGGGATAGCTATGCATGCTGTTGGGCATGATCCAGGAATGTGTGGACTATTATTACCCACATATGTTCTATAACAGTAACACAATAGCATGTTTAGGGAACAGTTACCAGCAGAACCACCTCTCCCACCTCATCTGGCCATGTTACCAGGCCACATCACATGTGGGACCCACCCTGGGGCCTCCTCATCTACTGGTCCTGCACTACCTTCAAGTGGAACCACCTCAGGGGATGGTGCCCCCCCCCCCCGGGAGCACACACAGACATGATCCTGTCATCCGAAGTTAGGTCCAGGGTCTGGGGCATAGGGAGCTCCACAGAGACTTGGGGGATGTGCTACAGCACCTTGAGGCCCTCAGTACACACTCACAGGGTCCACATGCTCCTCCTGCTCAGCCTCCAACCCAGTCATCTTCAGGGCCGTGAAGCTGATGTTGTGACTGGCCATGGGTGTGGGCCTTGTCAACATTGTTTCCATAAGGAGGTTCATGGGGCTTCCACATTGCAGACGACACTCTCCATCGAGGGTGTTTACCCACCACATGTGTCATATACCCCCTGTAGGCTGCCTTCTCTATCTTCCAACCCAACCCACCTCCACAAATATACCTGCTATCCTTCCCCAAATCACCAATCCCACCTTCACAAACAAGGGCAATGTGTTCCCAACATGGGGTTCACACGTGACATAACCATCCACGTTCTACACACTTACTGCTGTATAAATATATATATATATATATATATATATATATATATATATGTGTGTGTGTGTGTGTGTGTGTGTATTGATATGTGTGATGTTCCCCTCACATACAGCATGCAGCACTGTGATGCAAAACTACAGGACATGTATTTTATATATATACATATATATATATATATATATATATGTGTGTGTGTGTGTGTGTGTGTGTGTGTGTGTGTGTGTGTGTGTGTGTATATGTATATATATATATATATATATATATATATATATATATATATATATATACACACATATACATATAAATGCATATAGGTGTCTGTATATCTGTAGACATACATGTGTATATATATATATATATATATATATATATATATATATATATATATATATATATGGGGTGCATTCAGACATCAGTTCCACACTCTCTAACTCTCCTTCCTGCACGCACAGCTGCACTGTTCTGCCTTGCTACAACAGAGACAGGTGCCACATGTGGACACAGCCTAACATTAGGGGGGTTATATATAGGGACAGATTGCCGGTAAGCATACACCTATGGCATTTCTGCATGCTACATTACAATAACTTGAATGCCCTGCAAGTGGTGGGCTCTGGAACCCATGTGTTCATCATAATGGCATTACTTCCACCACCAGCTATTGGCCACACTAATATACATGTTTTGCATTACACAACATGCACTATGATGGTTTACATCTTGTCAGTCAGTGCTGATCTGCACAGTTGATGGGTGTGGCCCACTACCCACAGGGACAGACACTATTGTTCATAGCAGTTGTTCAGCTGGACATCATTACAACAACACCTGATGGCACATATAAATCATTCCACATAATGTCTTCCATTATTATGGACCAAGTACTACATTCAATTACATGCATATATACTTCACATACTTGTTGTGGGAAAGGTGTCTGTTCTGGATAGTTTGGTGGATGGATTTTTTTTTTTTTTTTTTTGCTTTGGCTTTCACTCTCTCTCTCTCTCGGTCTCTCTTCAGTAAATGGATTGATCTGCTTTGAATAGATTGCAGCATGGATTTTGTAGGTGATGCACATGATTAGATGATGGCCTCTGCACCAATCAGTGTCTTCCACTCGCTACCTGCATGCAGCATGCTGTGTAGTACTTCCAATTACCACTGTCATAGCAACCTACTACTATAAATACCTACATCATGTGGAAGTGGTCCCTTTACCTATCCTGTATGGAGGGCATCCTTCCTGTGTGTGGGCAGCAGTGTTACAGACAGCAGGTAGCAATACCTTTTACAAGAGGACTTGCAGACTCAGGCCAGCTACATATTTGTATAAGCTACCAGACCTACAGACAGTGTGAGTAGGGTTATTATATGGATTGTAAAGCATCAGTGTTACCTGTTATGTGTGTACATACTAGTTTAACATGGAATGCAGGCTGTCTGCATAGCTCTTAACTGTGGGCCTATCCACATGATGGCCAGAGGTGTGCCTGTTATGTTTTGTCTGTCCACCACACAGGTCTTGTGTCAGATATATCACTGGCTTTGTGTGTGCTGAGTGCTATCAGTACATGGCTACATCAATTTGTGTTTCTGACTTTATTTTCCTGACTAAGGGTATGTTACAGACTATCCTGTAACACCAGCAACTTTCTCAGTTTATGACAACACTATTTCACATATGGGCCTGTGTTCCGGCCTCTGTCCTCCACTTATATACCAGGCTTTGTCCATATAACATGCAGTAAAGGGTTGTTATGTAGTGGCCTGTGATTATGTCGTGCTGTCATTCCTGCCATCATTCCAGTGCTGTTGTGGCCCCCACATATATTGTATGGTAGGGTCCATATATATGTGAGCTTCAGCTGCACACAACATGTGTGACCTTCTGCAGTCCAGAGGTCAGTGTATGTAACAGTGTTATATGCCCCTGTAAGTCAGTCTATGGGGGAGGGGTATGCACCATACACAACCTAGGCTGTTACAACATGTGATGGATATCAGTAGTAAGTCACCTTAAGGTATATGGCTGTACATTACCATACATTTCACCTTGGGAACATTGGTGGCCTAGTGCTTACTGTCATAAAGACTGTTCTGTTTGTCAGTGTGATTGTGATGTTTTCAGTTATGCACTGTTATGTAACAGATATATCCCATTGTGTCAACTTAAGTCTTTTCCCCCTAGGGATTGAGTACAGAATGTAATTAGAGGCTGCTGAACTATACATTTGCATTACTTACTGTTGATTGATTGTTGTAAGCCGCGGTGGTGCAGCGGTAGCGTTGTCACCTCACAGCCAAAGGTTCTCCCATTCGATTCTCAGTTGGCGAGCCTTCTGTGTGGAGTCTGCATGTCCTTCCCATGGTCAAGTAGCGTTTGAAAGACATGCGTGAATGGGTGTGCCTTCGTTGAAGGTTGGGCGTCGAGCTGGAACCTTGGCACTGTAAAAATCTACTGCCAATCATTAGCAGGCCGGAGTTCTGCTGTGGCGACTCCTAACCGGGAAAAGCCAAAAGAAAACAACTACTGTTGATTGATTGTTATCCTCTGGCCCAGTCTTTCTTTACTGTTGTAATACTTGAAGGCCTTGGCCTGGACAGCAACATGTTATGCTTTCGGATTACTGTATAAAATGATCTACTTGAGAGTTGCATTACCCAGTTAGTATGTATTTCAAAGTCTTAGTAGCTATATGACATGGCATATACAACTGTAACAGTACACAAATAAAAATGTCTTATGTATGCAAACCTGTGTGTGGTGTTATATCCTTTGACTTCTCTGTGGGTATATGTTTCACGCAACAACTGTCTTTTGTATGAGTGACTCATACACTGTCCATTTGAAAAGGTGGTAATTGTAGGAATACTGGCTGTTCAATATGCTGTGCACCCTCTAAATATGTATCTTCCTATATATATCTATGTGTGTATATATATATATATATATATATATATATATATATATATATGTATGTATCTGTATATATGTGTGTGTGCATATGTATCTTTGGAATGTATATTGCTTCCACATTGTACATTCCTTATGGTAGCCAGACTGTACTGTATGATATGTTATTGATAACATCCTGACATCATACAGATGGGATGGATTACTGTTAATGTCTTGTGGCCATGTTGTGTAGGGTCCTGGGTATGGGACTTGCAACAGTTGGTATTCTGTTGCAGGGCAGATCTGTTTGGCTGTGGGGGAGGGGTGATATCAATACTTACAAGAGGTATTTAGCTTGGGCCCCCTCACCCCCATTAACGGTGTCTTTGGTCATATATGTATTTGTTATGTTCTCTTTTATATTTATAGATATATATCTGTATATACATATATATATATATATATATATATATATATATATATATATATAGATATATATATATATACTTACATACACACACGCACATATATACATCTACATGTATAAATACAGTTCCTGTACTGGTGAATGACTGTGCTGTTTGTGAAAACGTCAGGGTTATGTATATCTGACATGGCTTAGAGGTAAATCACTTTGGCTATAGTGTGCAGAGTCCTGGGTTCGAAACTTGCAAAGGCTGTTTATTTTGTTGCTGGGCAGAACAAGGGCCGTTGGATAGAGAATGATTAAGGCACTTTTAAACAGTTGTTAGTAGGTTTGCATGAGTTTGTGCAAAGGTAAGCACTGCTAACTTCCGGTTACAGTTTCTTATACTCAGCTAGCTTCTAAATTGCTTATCCTGTGTAGGCATTGCTTAACCCCATGCTAACAGGATTAAACCTGCTTACTACTGCTTAAAAGTGCGTACTCCCTCCTACCCCCGCACTAATTTCTTTAAAAGAAATGAAAAAGGGTTGACAGGAAAGTTGTGAAAAAGGGGCACAAAGAGGGAAAGACAGTAGGGAAAATAGGGATATGTAGGACGGGTGTAGGGAAGGTCCATAGCTGCCCATTTTGTCTACAACAACAGCTGTGTATATACACTAATTTGGAGGTAGATTTGGACACTCATACCCCTGAGAGAGGGGGTGAGGACAACAATAATATGTTGTAAAGCGAATTAGGCCAGATTACATGTGTCCAGTGGACACGTGTGCGAAATGGACAGCTATGTATGGGGTGAGATTTTCTTTTGAGAACAGATTGCCCTTTTTTTTTTAAGGTGAGAGTGGGATGTTGGGGGGGGGTAGTAGGTATATTTTGGGGGATGGGTTAGGTAGCATAATAGACAAGACAGACAACACAGCATACAGGGGCGGTATATGACACATGTGGGGGTAAACACCTTGGATGGGGAGGGGTGTTTGGAAGTCGGATGCCCATGAGCCCCCTAGTAGAAACAGTGGGACTGAGGTCCCCACCCATGGGCAGTCACCACTGCACCTTCATGGCCCCAAAGGTGGCTGTGCTGGGGGGTGGGTAGGAGGACCAGGCTGACCCCCTAGTTGCGCCACGTGGCCCTCAAGCTGGCATAGCAGATCTCCAACCTCCCTGTGGAACTCGCTATGCACCAGACCCCACACCTGGCGATGGGTGTCAGTGTCCTGTCTGCGCCCACTCCCAGGGGGGGTGAACCCCATCCCATGAGGCGGTTCCACCCAAAGGTGGTGCAGGACCAGCAGATGAGGAGGTCTCAGGGCCCCAGATGTGCTGGTGCCCAGTGCCACAGCCAGATGAGGTGGGAGAAGTGGGTCCGCTGGGACCAGTCTGCACAAATGTGATATGGTGTTTGAATTTTACAACATATGTGGCTTAGTAATAGTCAACACATTCCAAGATTAGGTATAACAGCATGCATAGATATTCCCATTAACCTGAAACACCAGATATGGAACAGTTGCATAGCAAACAGAACACATGCATATATGAAACCACAGTGGCCATTACAACAGTATGCAGGTACATTGATGGCAGCATGCCACCAATGTGGGAGTATTTCAACATAGCACATGCACAGAAACAAATTTAAATATTTATCAAACAATAGGACATATGTCTCAACAGTAGATTTAATAGTGCACATACCGACTGAGTTGTGTATTTAGTTTATTATTGCAGATATGGTGGGGAGGAGAGAAAGATGTCAATTAAGAACTTGTATAACCCTGTAGTTTTCATTACTTTCCTAGTCAGTGCTATGATCTGTACCTTACAGGTATTATTGCACTACTTTATGGGCTTAGTTTGGACCGTGGTATGGCTATAGACAACTATATACATGAACTGAGTTTTACCTGAAGTATATACCTCTTACCTGGTATATCTGTGGAGGTATTGTTTCTTAACACTACCTGACTGTTTCTACACACATTCCCAGATTCCAGGTTGACGTTATGCACATACCTGTCTATTTCTTATTGCACACACTCTGGGCATGTCTTGACAACATGCAGGTGAAACCGGGTCATATTTTGACTATTGCCCTCATAAACCTTTGGTGAGTTGTACAATGACAGGATTGTTTTCATAGACATTTTCTAAATATGTACAGGTCTGACAGTCAGTTCTATGACATTAAATGCTGCCTACATGACATGTCAAAGATTAGCCTGCTGATATGCCAGGGGGACAGGGTAATAGCCAGCAGATATGGGCCAATTAACTGGACATTCTGGACAAATCTGTACAGTTGAGGGGTATGATTTTGCATACAACTTACTACCACTCCCAGGATTCGAACCATAGCTGTGTCTGCTAAAAATAAAACAGTGTACATCACAGTTAAGTGTGCTATATAGATATTGCTGTGTATCTCTTCTCTGATTTCTGTCTATAAGTCTCCCATGGTTTTACAATCTGACCTTGTAATTACAACACTCTTATACAGGGTTTCCTAGACAGTCTTATTATGTAGCACAGTGTGGATGACAGTGATGAGTAATAACTTATTATTCAGAGAAACTGCAACACTAACAATGCCATACAATACCAGAGTAAACCGTACCAGTCCAGGATTTCAATCTTTTATTTGTAGGGACATTTTTCGTACTTGACAGACCTGTGGGGGGAATGTTTGTTAGCACTACCTGAATGTTGCTACACATATTACCAGATTCCACATTATTATTATGCACATAAGTCTCACTCTGTTACTGCACACACTCTGGTCATAGCTTCACAACATGGGGGTGGAGATGGGACATACTTTGCTTATTACTCTCATAACATTTTGGTGAGTTGCTAGAGTGACAGGCTTGTTCTTATAGATGTCTGACAATCAGTTGTATGTCATTATTTGCTGCCTAACCATCTGGGATCATCCCACTGATTTGCCAGGGGGGACAGGGTGACAGGCAGTGGATATGGGCCAATTAACTGGACATTCTGGATAGTTGTGGGGTATGATTCTGAATACATTTTACTACCACTCCCAGGATTCGAACCATGGCTGTGTGTGCTAAAAATACAACAGTTCACGTCTCAGTTGAGTGTGCTGTTTGGATTATGCTGTCTATCTTTTCACTGTTTTCTGTCTAAGTCTCTGCCAGTTATACAATATGACCTCTTGTGATTACAACAGTCATATACAGACATTCCTACACATTTTACTTATGTCGCACAGTGTGGGTGACATGCTTAATACAACAGTACTATTAAGATATTGCAACACTACATTACCATATGATACCAGAGTAAACACAGGCAGTCCAGCAGTTAGACCTTTATTGTCAGGCTGTTAACGTTTTATTTACATACAACATAGATGAGACTCGTCCTGCCATATTGTATGGTGTATTCAGTACATGCCTTAAACAATACAGGTTTTACACTGGTAATTAACTTTCTACTACTTTTAGATTTATTTCTTATAACAGTACATGCAAGAGTATTACTAACCTGCCTCACGACGCAACCTCTGCAATCACAGGTATGGGCTTCCCGGTTCACAGCCTGCTCATCTGCCGCTGTCAAAGACATAAGAGGAATATTTAGCCATACCTATCCATAATATACATGAGCTGGCAATTATTAAACAGGTAGTAGACTGATACTCACACATGGCTGGGACATCCCCTGTCTGCCTAGCCTCTTGGATCCACTGATCCAAGAGCTCCCTCTTTCTCCGCTTCAGGTCATCAGCCTGACCTGCTCACCAGTTCGAGGTATGCCAGTGGCACTGTTGAGGTCATGGGCGAGATGGTCCCAGGCTTCCGCTTTATATTGGGAACCCTGGTACTGGCCCTGCAGCAGTCTCTGGTCATGGTCTTTAACAAGGAGTCTTGTCATGACTTTGGACTCCTGGATGCCCCAGCACTTCGCCCAAAAGCGCACTTCGTCTCCCATACCGGTCATAGTGCCTACAGGAGGAAGCTGCAACCAGTTATGAGATGTATTCCCACCTGTTGGGTATAAATAGGGCTGATTTCCCACACTTTGCCTTGACTGGACAGTTTTGAAAATGCTAAGCTATGGGCAAACCTGCTTAACTAAGGTTAGCATTGCTTAAAGGGGTATACCAATGGGTAAACTGATTTAGCTGGCCTACACATTGCTTACACCTAGTAAGCAGGACTGTGTAATGCTTAGTGTTGCTTATTTTTTAATCTGTATACTATTTGCTGTTTGGTATTGATTTATTATTCATTACATGTTATATATGTGTTTGGTATCCATGATTCATTTGTACATACACAATGACACCTCACATCTGGACTTAATGCAGTACTCCAGTTCACATATTTATGTTATGTAGTATGTTATACAACATAAAACTGTATGTAGAGTCCTTTCACATAAGTTTAATATTACTATAGTGAGGATCTGTTTGGTTATACCTCAGTCTTATGTACAGCTGCGATAGCTTACTGGTAACTACTGTGACTATAGTGCACAGGGTCCTGGGTTCAAGACCTGCAAGTGCTGTTTATTTTGTTGCTGGACAGAGCAGTGGCTGTTGCATACAGAGTGATTAAGGCACTTTTAAGCAACTGTAAGCAGGTTTGCACAGATTTGCGATGGTAAGCAATGCTAACTTCCGGTTAAATATGCTTACTGAGAGTTAGCTTCAGTATTGCTTAACCTATGTATGCATTGCTTACCCCCAGGCAAATGGGCTTAAACCCGCTTAATACTGCTTAAATATGCTTACTCCCGCTTACTACTGCTTAATAGTGCTTACTGCTGCTTACCCCCGCACTAATTTAGACAGAAATGTAAAATGGTTCTTGGGAAGGTGGCAGATTTGGACACTCTATGGATTTATCATTCATTATACATTATACCTTCAATAATGCAGTACTCCAGTTCACAAATATATGTTATTTAGTAGGTTATGCAACAAAAAATATTGTCATAAAGTGATATGACATGGAAAATGGAATGTATTGGAGTGAGACTCGAACCGGGAATGACTACTTGTAAGGCAAATGCTCTGACCACTACACTATTGCAGTACTGCTTCATTTGCATATGTCTTGATATTTATCTTCTTGTGCCATTTAAGCTACAGTATACATAGCTAAGCAATGGGCAAACCTGCACACCTACAGTAAAATTTTATCTGTTGGATAAAAAAAAATTGTTTAGATTATTATATTTTAAATATTACTCTTATAAACTTGAAGGGGGTGTTGCTGGGGGTATGTAACCCCCTATGAGTGATCTCACTCACTGTGCTAGCTAAACTGCAGTTCTTGACTGCAGAGGCATGTATATTGTGAGAGTTCTGCTCTCAGACATGCTCCCTGCATTCGTCCATGCTCCGTGTCCGTTTAGGAGCTCAGGCAGAGCACCTTCATTAATATGCATGGCGCGCTGCTGTGGTCCCTATCAATTGATCGAGTTTTCAGAAACTTGAGCTCCCAATGGTCGGGACCATATGATCGAGTTTTTGAAAACTCAAAGGTTTTGAATGGAGATCACAGTACCATGAGGTCTGGAAAATTTACCCGTTTCCTCACTGTAGTATGATCTTAGAGTTGGTATATATAATTTGCAGGGGGTATGGGAGGTGCAGGGGGGCTTGCCGCCCCTGCAAAAATGTAAAAATGGCAGATTTTTGTGTTTTTTCTTTTTTGACACTCAAGTTTTCAGAAACTCTGTCATATGGTCTCTTCGATATTCTTTTCAAGTTTCCAAAAAGTTGATCATCTGACATAGACCGATTATATTATATTATATTATACTTTACAGTGGGCCTTGGATAAAGGGTATGATGAAATATTTGAGACAATTTTTATCTATACTTGCTGTACTTTTATCCATCTTCTGACAAATCAACAACTGTCTACAGTACTGACGCATCATCAAAGCTACTGAAATTCCACAAAATTTTTTTTATGTTACTAGTGAAAGCTAAAAATTCCGTACTGTACACACAAAAGAGAAACATTCACCCACCCAAAACACAACAGCCTGCCTAAATAACCATCTAATTTTCAAGATACATAGGAGAAGAGACACTGTTACCACCACAAATCCACCTAGTTAGCCAAAAAAAAAACCCCATAATCCATTAATCCATTTAAAACTGCTAAATAAAATATAATATGCATCACAGGATGGTGCAGTGTTGCTGTGGTTAGAGCGGTCACCTCACACCACGAGTTTTTCTGGTTTGACTCGTGGCTAGGGTGCCATTTGTGTGGAGTCTGCATGTCCTCCCTGTTTAAATGTGGGTTTCCTCCCTCATTCCAAAGACATGCAGTAGGTGGATTGGACACTGCAAACTGGCCCTAGGTTTGCATGTATGCTGCACCCTTTGAGGAGGGTTGGGCATCAGGCTTGCAACCCGATCCTGTAAAGCCTGTACCTGCTACAGAAACAGAGTGCTGAAGGGTGGTCGTTGCTTGATGTGCTGAATACATGGGAGCAAATCCAGGATGCATCACAGACCATATTTTCCATTCACTTCACTGTAAAATATGTAACTTTACACACAGAGTATAGAAAATCCAAACACACCATCAGGTATTCTTCACTCTCTATAGACAGGCACCCTTTCCTATTCTTGTCCAAACTACACCTGACCTCCTATGACTTCATCAGTTATCACACCATACTCTTCAATTTGCTCTCACTATATTCTCTATATACAATTGGGCATCTACTCACACTTCACCATAGCCACTTCTGTACCATATATCCACTCTTGTCCTATTTAACAACTCTCGTGTCACTAAAGTACAGTATCAAATAATAATTTGAATATGCATTTGCCAAAACTCTCATGATAAAAGAGCTAATAATTATTATTTGACAATGTATATCTACACAGTGAATATATCTTAACACCTGCATGTATCTACATATGGCAACATGCTTCTTAAACTTTAACTTCAGTTTCTTGTGTCAGATGTCTTATCCATACGCATATATTTCTGGAGTTTTTCACCATTGGAATTTCACTGAAAAGAGGTACTCTGCCAAGTTAGATAATCCTGGTCAATGAATGGAAATCTATCTATTTATCTATCTGTCTATCTATCTATCTATCTATCTATCTATCTATCTATCTATCTATCTGTATCTGTGTCCTGACTTTCATTACCTCAAGTTCTACTTGCAAACTGACTCTGAGCAGTCACTTAACCAGACTGTGCTTCTATTTAGCTCCTAAAAAGGAACATTCATGTCCAGTCAATTTATTAGCTTAATAAACAAATAAAATAAATCAAATAAAAAGTTTTGGACTTCTGAAAGGTAAACTCTGAAATGTGGAAACTATAGCATCTGAAATTTTTAACTAATTTTAGAAACTTGCAGATGAAAAGAGTTGTCAGTTACTGCATAATTTGAGTCTGGTAGGTATGGAAGTAATTAGCTTTCTTATTATTCAAATCTACTGACAATCATTAGCGAATCGGAGTTCCGCTGTGGTGACCCCTAACCGGGAAAAGCCAAAAGACAAACATTATTCATATCATAGGATAAAAGCTGTATAATACCATCAACCACTTTGCCTTTGAGACAGTGAAACATAGCACCATACCTGAAAAGTTGCACAAACTTAAATTTGGTGAAAACACAATTCTTTGCTTCAAAAACTACTTACAGAATACAAACATTCAAAGATATATATATATATATATATATATATATATATATATATATATATACACTTTTTGTTTGAGTTATGGGACCTTTGCTGTGGTTTCCTTAACATTTAGGAAAGTTCTGAATCAAAAGGATGGAAGAACATTCAGGGGAGCCGGTCCCAAAGCAAAAAGAGAATGTAATAAATATTTGGTCAGCAGCAAGACCAAAGGCAGAAGTTGTTTTTTTTTTTTTTTGAGTTATGGGATTAAAGATAATGACCTGGAATGTCAATGGCATTGTGGACTGCAGTAAGAGAAATAAGATCCAAGAATCTGTTAGAAGACATGAAGAGGATGTGGTTGTCCTCCAGGAGACACTTTTGTCAGGCAAAGAAGATGAATGGACAGCCAGGGGGAAAAGTTGAGGATTTTATGTAAGTGATGAGTCTGGTAGAAGAGGAGTAATGACAATTATTAAGGACAGAGGTCCTTTTAAGGGTGAGGATATAATACAGGATACTTAAGGACACCGTGTAATAGTATGGGGAGAACGGAAAAGCCATTGAGTCATTTTGAGGAATTGTTCTATAACCTCAAGGATGACAACATTGGAGATTAGTAAGATTTTTAAAAAGACAGTGGTGATTATTCATAGACAAGGGATATCTGGAGGAGATTGGAATCTTAAAACCTATCATAGAGATATAAGTGGGGGCCCAAGAAAGAAGACACCTATAAGTGCAGGTATCATTTTGAGGAATTTTATGCAGGCATATGGCTTGACAGACTTGGGGTACTTCACCCAGAAGCCATAAATCATGTTTTATTCAAATCAGTTTAATTCCTAACCAAGCTTAGCAAAAAAAAAAAAAAAAAAAAAAAAAAAAATATATATATATATATATATATATATATATATATATATATCACAAAAGAGCTTGCCTCCCTAACAGAGCACAGCCCCTCCCCATTTCATTGATGGACCATGCTCCTGTTGCATTGAATCTGGAGTTCATGGGGGATGTAGAACACAGGTGGCATTGGATATTACAGGATAGGTGGTTAAAGGTAGAGAAAGAAAAGAAGGGACTATTAGCAATTTTAAAAAAAGGAATTCAGGCAAAGTAGTGAAGAGAAGTCGCTATGTGGACAACATGGGATCTTATGAAAATGAGACTGAAGGAGTCTCTAGAAGCTAAAGAGAAAAGTGACTGGAAGGTTAGAAGACAGAGAGGACAGAAGATGGTGGCCACTATCAAAGATTTACAGCAAAAGAGAGGAAATCTAACCGAGGATGAAGAGGAGGAATTAAAATGGGTGGACCAATTTGAGAATTATATATATAAAAATAAAAAAGCACTAAAAGTTTGGGGTCATGAGATCAGTGCAAGGCAGCAGAAATTTCTAGCACTAAGAATGAGGAAACTGAAGGTTGAGAGAAATATTTAAAAAATTATGGATACTTTCTCAGGCTAGATAGTGACCAATCCATGGGATCTTATCAGGAAGGCTAGAAAGGATCTTCCGAGAATATTATCAGAAACTATATGAAGCCCAAAGTCACAACTCAAACTGGGAACTAAAATTTAATGAGTTTTTCTAGGGGTTTGCCCTTAAAAAATTACCAAACAGGAAGGTTGGAAATTTCTAAGGGGAAATCTCTAGGGATGAATTAGAAGATTAAATTAGGAACTTGAAAATGGAGAAAACACTGGGCTGGGATGGTCTCACAGGAGAATGTTCGAGAGAGAGAGAGAGATTGCAACACATCTAGTACTGAAATGGTTAGATTTGTTTACAGGATTTTGACTGGCAGTGCGGTACCAGATTCCTGAAGTATGCTATTTGTTTCATTGATTTTAAAGGAAGGGAAGGCTCTTTGTAATTCAGGATCATATCACCCTGTATCAGTGATGAACCATTATTATAAGCTCTTCCTGTGCATACTAGCTAATAGACTGGCTACTGTCTTACCTAGGATTATAGATACTGACCAATATGGGTTTGTTAGGGAAGGCAGAAATTTGATAATATTATAAAAAAAAATGACTACAAAAATTATCTGGGAAGGAAAATAAAAAGCTGGTAATGGCTGAACTTGATGCAGAGAAAGCATTTCACAGAGCACATTGGTCGTACCATGGGGGAACAATGCTTAGAATGGGCTTCCCAGAGAAATTGCAGTAAAGCTGGTATTCAAAGAACATTGAGGAAATAGAGGACAGGCAATGAAGACCTCTAGCAAATGGCACAAATTATTAAAATATTCCAGTCCCATTCGTTTTATATGTGGCACAGTCCTTTATATACAATTTGGGGAAAATTTTTGTGACAGTTTAAGGAAAAACATTCTACAATATAAATGGTGTGACAAGCATCACAGGGTAAGTTGTCAGAAGATGATACTGCCAATAAGAGAGGGAGGACTAGCAGTACCTAATTTGAAGGAATATTTCATACTGGCACAATTATAAGGCTAAATCGAAAGACATTATGTGAGGACAGATAGATAGCAGAGAGGAGAGAAGGGATTTAAATTTATGGGCCTTAGTTTAAGAAAGGAAGGGGGTCACCGATTCAAGGGACAGACATATCTGGAAATGCTTTATTGGGAAGTAGAAGAATTATTTAACACACCAGACTATAAAAACTGGAAGTTTGAAGTATGGCCTCTGGTACGGCCAGGATACCATTTGCTGTAGAGAGTCTGGCTTTGTTTGACTGGTTGTGTGGTACAAAGGTATTTTATTTTTGGGACAAAATGTAGAATGGATCAGGATTATTATGATGGGACAACCTGATGGAACAATACCAGATTCCTCCATGGGATTTATTTCAATATGAGGGGGCATATGATTTGATGAGGAAAGAGAAAGAAAAGATCAAAAGCGGGAGTGTTAGGCCTAAGTTACTAGAAAATACTGCTAGAGCCTAGAAGCATTGCGGCTGTACAGAGAAGGCTTATAAGCAGGATTTATCACACACTTCTTCATGACAGATGGATACCTAAGTGGACAATATCTCACTCTTGGTTGTTAATTGATGGGTCACAAGTTAATAGGTAACATGGGATCAGATATGTCAACAACCTCTACAGGTCACAAGATTAAAGAAGTTCAGAATATTTGCATGGAAGTGCTTGCACAAATATGTTTATACTCTGACCAGGCCGAAGGCAAAGTATAGGGAAATTACGGACAACTGTTGGAGATGTAATGCTCCAACAAAGGCAGACTGTTGTCATATGTTCTAGGCATATGATAAGCTTTCAGATTATAAGGGAATAACCTCCTTACTAAGATCCTAGGCTGGGTATGGCATCTAGAGAGAACCTAATTTCTTTTGAATTGGATAGAAAATGCAGAGATTCTTGGATATGCTAGGGTGCTGGCCGCTGTTCTCAAAGAAAGGGATAACTAAAGCCTACAGAAGCAGGCAACTCTTAATGAGTACAAAGTTGATGAAGGTCATGAATGAGCTTAGGGACATAGAAAGAAAAATAGACAAACATATCCCTAGCAAGTTTCACAAAATGAAATGTTGTTTTTGGGACAAATTAACCCAGGCTTGACTTTGCCCTTTCACAGAAGTATAAATGCATAAGTCTCAGTTAACCATTAATGGTCTAAACTGGAGATGAACTAGGTTGTTGATTCTCAAAATGGGTACATAGTTCAAGTTTTTGGACAATTGTATTCTGGGTTGTTCCTGATGTCAGTAGAGGAATACTGTGTTTTTAATATGCCTTTATGATTTATGGGGCAACCACTGGGGCCTTTGTAAGTATGCCTTGCATGAAGACTGCACTAATGGATGTTAAAAGAAAATTGAATAAAGATGCGTGGGTTCAAAAAAGAACCTTCATGAAAAAAAAAGAAAATGTACTCACACTAGTCAGACTTGGGTTTAAACGTACTACCTGAGAAAAAGCCCTCTCAAGAACTGGACGTGACATATGGAACTAATTACTTGCAAACATAAAAAAGTGTCAAATTAAAAAAATATACCTTGGGCAACATTTACATAAAGAATCCAGGTGCACCTGCTTTTACAGCACTGGCTAATGTTTACGGCAAAATATTCACCCAACTATATTGCTTTGAAATTTTGTTAATACTGAAAATGTTTAGCTATTTAACAATCTGTATTTGGCTCACTGATTACTGCAAAGTATTTATGAGTATCTGTTACTATTCATTTGAACCTGGACTGTGAAAAAAGATCAGCAGACCAGATTATTTACCCAGTCATCAATGTGTAAATAAATAAACAGTGGAAAATATAAAGGGAGTTATGAACTGGGCCTAAATTCAAATACTGGGATGAGTAAAAGGGGAGAAAGCATTTTTGCCAGTAAGAGAAACAATACGTTTATCAGTTAAAAAATAAAAAATGGAAAATATAAATAATGGGATTTTTAATTTCATACAAGGAATAGCACTCTCATGTATAAACTGAGAGCTATATAGCAAGTAGAAGGTATTTATAAAAAGAAGATGGTAAGGCAGGTAAGGTTTATAATTCTTCATTTAGAGTGATAACTAATCATGTATCGACTTATGTTTTCAATCTGTTTCATTGATGAAACTACACATCAGCTACAACATGGAAAACAAGAAACGGAAAGAAATGGGAAGGCAGGAAAGAAAGAAAAAGGAAGAGTTGAAAGAATGAAGGATGAAAACGTGCCATCAGTTCACTTAAACCATGCTTGGTAGTCCACTCTTTTTTTCATTTCAGAACAACATCTTTAGAAAATGCTGCAGCATAAATATATTCTATAGCAAACTATTCAGTTGTTGGTATGTTAGAGTCTGTGCTGTATTGTGGCTTATTAACTTTTCTTTCTACTGGTAAAAGGGACTTAAGAGTCCTTGAAATCCTAGTACCCTAAAGACAAGTCACCATCACCATGTCTTCAACCAGCCTAGTGGATGGAGAATCAGAGAGCCTGATTACAGTCACAAAATATTAAAACATTTTTATTTGTAAGGCTGCCTACTGTAGTACATTTGAGGTGGTTTAACTCTTGACGACTCTTTGATGAAAGTTTGCCAAAAGATTATATGGTATTGGAGTTTCTCTGAGACCAAGTCTTTCTGGGACTAGAAGGCTTTGGTAAGGATTTTTTTTACAGCCTCAGCATAAGCATTTTAGGGTTGGTGGGTATGGTATTGCTGCTCAAAGTCCATGTTTTTCATGACCATAAGAGCTCCATATTTATTAAACAGCTGCATCTCTCACACAAAAAGAATTTCACATGTTGAATAAGACTTCATTATCTATGAGCACAAGGCAGTAGCTGCACTTCCTAAGGATACTATGTAACCATGAGGCCAGCAACAAAAGGAAAACAAGCAGACTGACTTTCCATTTTAGTCCAGAACATTGGTGAATTAGTTAGAATTACACAGAGTACTTACTTATAGTATAATGACATAATTATCTGGCCATACTGTAAAGGAATGAACCTATATGGATTTTCTTACAGGGTCATGTACACAGAGTTACTCTATGAACTAAATAAGGTAAATTAAATTCAGTTTGTAGAGATAACTTGCCACACTAAATTAAGTAAATGAGGTAATTTACAGTAAGTTGCAACTGTGGCAATGTGCAGTGTGAAGCTGCTAACAATTATAAATTATGAGCTAAGTAATGCAACAACCAGCTACATTTGGGCAACACGGAGCAGCTGTGGGCTACTCATGGCAATGATAGCAGCTGTATGCAGCAATAGGCTGCTTGGATGCCATATGGTGCACACTGCATCACCTCACACAACTACAACTAGCTGGCTGCATCTCTTAAGCATTACTAGTCACATCGACTAATATAATCTGGGAGATGTAGTCAGTATTAAGACAGGTATGGATCAGGATGCCTGCATCTATACATTACATATAGCAACTCCATTGCACTTAGCATATGGGTGATTTATAACAACACTGAGAAAGCCAGAAAAGCTAGAAAAATTCAAATGAGCACAGCGGTCAATAGCAAATTATATTCTTCAAGGTTCTACATAAATCAGAAGGGCAGACATGGTTTGTTTGCTGTCTGTCTGTATGCCTGTTTTTCTCTCTCTCTTGCTAGACTCACTAGAGCAAAACAGAGGCAATTCTCAACTAGTTTACCAAAAAAAGCACAAAAAAGTGTACAATTATCAAAGAAAATTTCAGTAAAAAACTGAAAGCATTGTTCCCAGACATTGCAGGTCTGATTTTTGGTTAAGTCTAGTAGTTGATACAATCAGGAGCTTAACAGCTCAACATGTAGCCACTTGTAGCAAATGACCTCTACAACTTGCAAACTCTGGCAATTTATAGCAACAAAGGTGATCAAAATTATTTCAGATCTTGCACAGAAAGCACATTCCTACAGAACACAAATTTTATTCTGTCAATCCCTGCAAAAATATTGCTCTTCTGTATCTGGTCAATTTTTAATTACTCACAAAGTAACAGTAACAAAAGAAACAGACATAACTGCATTCAAAAAACAGTAACATATATCTTCTTCTTTCGGCTTTTCCCGGTTAGGGGTCGCCACAGCAGATCACCTGTCCGTTCATGATTGGCAGTGGAGTTTTACGGTGTCGAGTTGCCAGCCCGGCGCCCAACCTTCCACAGAAGGCACACACATGCACATACTCACACCTAGGGCCAATTAAGAGTGTCCAATCCACCTACAGCATGTCTTTGGGATGTGGGAAGAAACCAGAGCACCCGGAGGAAACCCACTCAATCACAGGGAGGGCATGCAGACTCCACACAGGAGGCACCCCAGCTGAGGATCGAACCGGAGAACCTCTTGCTGTGAGGCAGCAACACTAACTGCTGCCCCACCGTGGCTGCCCAAAAAAATAAAATAAATAAAAAAAAAACAGTAACATATATATATATATATATATATATATATATATATATATATATTTTTTTTTTAATTTGTTTTAAGGCCAGTGTGCAAAAGTGCCAGCTTGGCTCAATGTTATCTTCATAAAAAAAAATGGCACCAGGGAGGGGCGGAGCCTGAATGGCTAACTGAAAGCAGCAAATTTTCAGCGGTCCAATTAAGAGTGTCCAATCCACCTACAGCATGTCTTTAGGATGTGGGAGGAAACCAGAGCACCCGGAGGAAACCCACTCAATCACAGGGAGGGCATGCAGACTCCACACAGGAGGCACCCCAGCTGAGGATCGAACCGGAGAACCTCTTGCTGTGAGGCAGCAACACTAACCGCTGCACCACCGTGGCCGCCCAAAAAAAAAAAATAATAAAATAAATAAAAAAACAGTAACATATATATATATATATATATATATATATATATATATATATATATATTTTTTTTTTTTTAATTTGTTTTAAGGCCAGTGTGCAAAAGTGCCAGCTTGGCTCAATGTTATCTTCATAAAAAAAAATGGCACCAGGGAGGGGCGGAGCTTGAATGGCTAACTGAAAGCAGCAAATTTTCAGCGGTCCATAAAACTAATATAAAATAGAGGAAATAATTTATTTTTTTTCAACAAATCATTCAGAATTGATAGATGAAAGTATAAACTATATAAGTAAAAACTTTGGTAGATTTAGGTGAATTTTTCTTGTCAAACTACAAACAAGAAGATTTTAACTGTGGAGATGAGTACTTCGAAGAATTCTCACACTGACTTGGCTATAAAAAGAGAACTACAACTGGTAACTACTACAATACAAGAACTGTCATTAAAAATGGATGACTTTAAGGAAAACCTACAAAATCTCAAGGAAAATTGTCAGAAACAAACAGATACACTTAAAGAACTTATTCAGCAACATCAGTCTAAAATAACTGACATAGAAACCACCCTGAATGGCTTTGAGGGAAGACTCAAAGAAGAGGCAACACAGAAGGAATTACTTATCAAACAAAATATTTTGCTTCTAAACAAAGTGGATGACCTTGAAAACCCGGAGAGGAGATCTAACATAAGAATATTTGGCATTCCCGAAAGAGCTGAAGGAGAAGATATCATCACTTTCTTAAATAAATTGATTCCAGAAGTCTTAGACTTAAAAGAGGGTTTCTCATTTGGCATCGAGAGAGCTCACAGAGCTTTAAGAAGACCAGCATCAACATCATCATCTACTTCCCCTATATCAATTGTTATAAAGTTTTTATCTTATTTAGACAAAGAACTAGTCCTAAAGATAGCCCAGAGAAAGAGCCCTTTAAAATATAATCAAAACTCAATAAGGTTTGACACCGACTATTCTGTCAGAATCCTGGAACAGAGGAAAAAAGTATGTCCACTAATAAAGCTTCTAAAGCAAAACAACATCAAAACTCAACTTGCCTTTCCTGCCAAAATTAAAATTTTACACCTAAATGAAATCAGGACTTTCAACAACTTAGAAGAACCCACTGCTTTCATTAAAAATAATAATGTTATATCCATACCTGAAGATATGGATTTGACAGCTTCTTCATTGAAAAAGGTCACAGACAAATCTTTCTGGACTGATGTTAAAAAGAAAAAGCAAAAAAACTGAATCAAAAATTGCTGTCCCTGCTAAATATCTCAAATTATCTACTGCAACTTGACTGGAACACACAATGTGTTTATCTTATATTTCAAACAAGGTAAGTCACGTAAATGTTCTTATATATATATATATATATATATATATATATATATATATATATATATATACGCACACAAACAAAATGAAAGAAAAAAGAAAGGCAAAAATGTTGGTTCTATCTCATTAATAGCAATGTAATATAATAGAATTACTGTTGTAGTAAAGTTATATAGTGAACTGTCTTCATGATTTAAAAAGGGTGACAAGTTCATAAGTCTTGTTTTTTTCTTTTCAACTCATATATACAGCTTTGAGTGCTATGGATAAATGGTTGTTTTATACAGTTATACCCATGTTTAAAATATTTAATAGCTAAATAATGGAGTTATTGGAAAAAAGAAAAGAAAAAAAATAATAACCTACTCCAGTTCTAAACTACGCAAGATCTGGTCTTGCAATCAATAACTCCCAGTAATTAAATGTAAGTGCCTTAATCCTAGTAGATGCTTGTTACTTACTAATATGTAGGATTACTTTTTAGAGAGCACTACATGTGGCAGTGAATCTTGTTTCAAACGATGCATGTCCCCGATTAAAATGGAGTCTAATTAGCTAGCTTTTTATGCCTTTTTTGCCTGTGATTGATAGATTGGGCTTTGCTCTGTGTGAGATGCAGCAGGCGAGTGCATCGTAATCTCTGTACATCCGTTTTTGTTCTTGTTTGATTATCTAGAGTGTTGTAATAGTAGTGGGTTTGGCTTAAAGTTTTGGCTTGAAACGTGGTTACCCATTTGAGAGGTAAGCTTTCCATATCTGATTTAATAAGTAAGAGATTAGAGAGTATGGCTGGCGTTGGTAAGAGGGGAAGGAACTTGGAAGACAGGTGCTTGTGTGTAGATCTGAGACGCTTGTTGGGGCAGAGATGCTATTGTAAACTGTGAAGATTTATGCTCTTAATTTTGCCCATGATAGCTGAAGGTTAAAGAAGTGAGCGCCCTTCATATATAGTGCTGAATAAACAAACAGGCTATGCTGTTGGGACATTTGACTGGGTTTGTTTCGTTTCGTGATATGTGAAGGAATGGACTGTTTGTGTAGAGGGGGATGTGGGGTTTGTTGGACAGTGCTTGTGGTTCTCAGGTTCAGTGTCCATAGGTGGGGTTGATTAATGGGGAGACTCTCACGAGAAGGGGTTGAAGTGAAGGAATATGTGTATTGATGCTAGCTGAGCGGGAAATCATATACATCAAAATTAAAGTGGTGAAGCTTTTTTCAATGCTCAAGACAGAGTATATGTCAGTCTGTCTTCCACTCATATGTCACAGAACTCAGATTACAAAAGTAATGCAAATAGAAGTTAGTGACTCCCTGATTGGTTGTTAGGGTACAGAGTTCTTCTACTCTAGTGAAAGTGATTTAGAATTATTTAGTGATGCTGCTGGTGTTTTGTTTAAAATAAATGACACTATGTATACCACAACATACAACAGTTTTATACTTTCTTTACACTACTCAGTAAATGGTTATTAACATTTTCTCTTAGATTAGAGATATATTTATGTCTACTTGCAATGTCCATAAAATAAGTAAAAAGTGGAAGATTCATAAAATCTGAAAAATAACAGGATACGAACAGACTCATGTACATCTGGGAGAAAACAAGTAATACATAGGAGTGCATAAAATGACTTTTAGACAATATGTGATATCTTCCTTTAATGCATAAATCAGGAAATTTGTTTACAAGTTATAATATATTTAAAGTTTTGTCAGATTATTTTTCTGTATCACAGACAACAATTCATGCTTAATATATGGCAAAAGGTGCAAATAGATAAACCATGGGTTCACCTTATTAAAATGTGTCTGTGAAGCTGAAACAGTGCTGCTTAAACTTTCAATTTCATGAAACAATATAACAAATAGAGCCCTAGTTTAAGTATGATCACACTAACATCACAGACAACTGCACCAAACTCTCTCATAGTGTTATTCTCTTTAACAGACACTAATGAAAGCTGATATTAATACCAAAGGCTCACATAAAATAATAATGTTATTCTCTATATCTGTTAAAATGGCACAAAATTTACTATTAACATCCAATTCAGCAATCAATCAGTTAAATAGAGTCCTTATAAAGACAGAAATACACTAATGTCATGTGTATAATGCATGGAGTTGTCCTAACAACTTTTGATACCATCTATCTTTTGGATATTGTTTACACATGTTTATGTATAAACACTTAGTTCTTTTTACTTTTATGCTGGGTAATTGCATTTGATTATAATTAATAAACAAAAGAAAAGGGAACATAAATATTGTATAGATTTGTTAAATAGGCTACATTAATCTAGGAACTTCTACTGCCAATCATTAGCGGATCGGAGTTCTGCTGTGGCGACCCCTAACCGTGAAAAGCCGAAAGACAACAACAATCTAGGAACTTGTGTAGACAACTTGTACCATGTGTTTCATTATTTTAGTTAATTATACACAGTTCAAGTAACAGGACTACTTAGCATATAGCCTGAATGAATAATATGTATAAAGCCAGACTAGTAACCAAGCTTACACTTGCTTATATTCTTATATCTGGAAACTTAAACTCATAAAATATTTGCTTGTTTCTTGTATTCTTTGAATGGTCACCTTCACATCAGTAATGCATTGATGACAATGATGTAGGTTGTTGATTTACTTAATTTCATTTATAAAAGAAATTAAAGTCTGAATGGATGAAAAGTAAACATTACCGGTTACTTAATTCATACATTTTTCAACTTTAATATTTATTGTTTTATGGGCTCAAAAAGAGTGAGAAGGTGGTTAGAAAGGTAAGTCTAACTGATTTAGTTTTCTGTTAGACTAGGAATGTTCTTCATTCCATGGCTAGTGTGGGTTAAGATTTATACATATGCAAGTTTTGTTAATAGGCTTTTATTCTTTTTTTTTCTCTAATTTTAAAATACCTGACAAAAATGTTTATTATTAAACCTCATGAAAAAACAATGCTGATTAAGATAATTAGGAACTATTCAATTAACATAGAGGTAACTATACAGGAAGAGTTTTACATATATAGAATTGTATTAATACATAGTTGTTTTTTTAACTAAAAAAAAAAAATCCTGACACGGAACTGACTTTGGTGTCTTTAAATACTAATGGCTTAAACAACCCAAACAAAAGACCTAACTTAATGAGATACATAAAACTAAATAAAGCTGAAGTCGTCTTTCTTCAAGAAACCCATTTTAAAATAAACAACACATTTAAGTGGAAGCCTAATAATTACAGAATACTAGCTTAATCCACTCATAAATTAAAGATTAGAGGAGTAACAATACTATGGAAAAAGACCTCATTGAATCCAGAAGTTATCTATAAATATGTGGATAGGGATGGACTCATAGCTATAGTTATATTAAAATTTAACAACAGAAGACTTTAGTGAATTTATATTGGTTCCCTGGTATGGGGGTAGGATTAGTTAAGAAGCACTTAGACCTCATTACAACTACCTCAAAAGGCAATATAATAGTAGGAGATGATGTGAATTGTATTACAGATGTCACAGAAACCACAAATAAGAAATCCCCCCGACTATCATCCACAGTTAAACTATTCTATCATCCACAGTTAAACTATTAAAAAAATGGATAGAGATGTTTAAACTAAGAGATGTTTATGATGCTATAAGATCTAATTCATTACTTTTCTCACATCAATACTATAGACACGGAACCCAAACCAGAATTAATAAAATATATGTCTCTCAAGATTTATATACTAAAATTTTACATTTTTCAAAACAACCATGTGCATTTTCAGACCATAACTCCCTGGTACTGGAAATTCACACACAGTTTAAATTGTTAGTTATTACTTCAAGGATTCCTTCATACATTACAAAAATCAAAGAATTTAAACCTTGATTAACTTCTGAACTTCGTTTTTTCCTAGAGATTAATTACAAACCAGAAACAAATATATTTATGGTGTGGGATTCATTAAAAGCTTATATATATGGTAAAACCATCAGCTGGTACAAAAATAAAATTAAAGAATGGGAATCAGAATTACAGGAATTTTCAAAATCAACGTGTATTACTTAAATCCAATAATAATTTATGTGAGTCAGAAAACAAAAAGAAAACAGAAGAAAATAAAAAATATAATGAAATATTATCCCATAAGACTAACTTACAACCAAGGAATAAAGTCAACACTATGTACGTCAAATGAATGCAGCCGCACACAGCTATAATACAGCCTGTGATTTATTCCAACAAAACGGGCAAATACAAATGACAATAGTAATGGATTTAGCGCTTTCATCCACCTAAAACGTGGATTTCATCAGAATCATCAACACAAATCACTGAACTTCATTTATCTGTTTTGTGGCACCAAAAACAATGAAAATTTAAAGAAACATGCACAACTCAAACATAAATACCATTCTTGATGATAAAAATAATAATAAAAAACATGACACTACATGTTTATATACTAATTGATATAGCAGCTAATTCATTAATAACTCTCTAACCTCAAACTGTCATTCAAATACTACTTCAAAGTTGAAATTGATGTGTACCAACATAGTAAAACATAAATAAATACAAAAATCTGATGTGTGCATAAATTGCTAAAAAAAGCTATCCATAGTTTAGGATTTATGCATAGGGGAACTAGTGATTCACTATGGGGATAAAGTACCTTTACAACAAATTGACATATGTATGTATACACTAGCTTATTAAAATGTCAAAAAATCATAATAATAGTGTAAATATAAACATTGACATTAATTATAAATATAGATAAGAATTAATAAAAATTGATTAAACCATAAAACCCTATATTCTAATGTCTCTCTTGCATACTAAGTATCTTTGTATAATAAATATATAAAAGTAAATACTAAAAACAAGTACTTTAAAATGCATAGATATAAGTGTCTTAATGTGATGGGGAACCTTATGCAATCTTAAGGAAAATTTTTAAAAATACTATAATGTCATTGATTAATAAATACAAGTATATGTGAACGTTCCATAACACAACCATAATTTTATAATAATAAAGGCTGCAAAGGTACTTTACCCCCATAGTGAATCACTAGTTCCCCTATGCATACATCCTAAACTATGGATAGCTTTTTTAGCAATTTTTTTTAGCAATTTATGCACACATCAGATTTTTGTATTTATTTATGTTTTACTATGTTGGTATACATCAATTTTATTATCAACTTTGAAGTAGTATTTGAATGACAGTTTGAGGTTAGAGAGTTATTAATGAATTAGCTGCTATATCAATTAGTATATAAACATGAAGTATCATGTTTTTTATTATTATTTTTATCATCAAGAATGGTATTTATGTTTGAGTTGTGCATGTTTCATTAAATTTTCATTGCTTTTGGCGCCATAAAACAGATAAATGAAGTTCAGTGATTTGTGTTGATGATTCTGATGAAATCCACGTTTTAGGTGGATGAAAGCGCTAAATCCGTTACTATTGTCATTTGTATTTGCCCGTTTTGTTGGAATAAATCACAGGCTGTATTATAGCTGTGTGCGGCTGCATTCTTTCGATGTACATAGTGTTGACTTTATTCCTTGGTTGCTGGTTTTTCAACACTATTTCTGTTACATTTATAAGACTAACTTAGCCATAGAAAGATTAAAAATAAACTCTTATGCTACTTCTCCAAAACATCTGCATAATCCATCTATGAAAGTTAAAATGCAATCAAAAACTAATAATATTGGCAGCATATTACATGAAGGAAGAAGGAAGATTGTCTCAGACATAGGTGACATTTTAGATGCTTTTAAATATCATTATGCAGAACATCATAAAAGTGAAATAAGTATAAATGAAATTTGCAACCTAGATAATATAACCCCCAACATTAAAAACATCTCTGAAGAGCTAAGGCTGGAGTTGCAAAAACCAATAACACAGTAAGAAATTTTAGACAGGATTAAAGAAATTAAATCTAACAAGGCACCAGGGATAGATGGTTTAATTATAGAAATGTATAAATTATTTCCCAATTCTATAATTTCTCTCCTACATAAAACCTTTCTTGAAGCCCAGTCATTAGCAATAATTCCCACTTCATGGAGATATTCTTTAATTACTCCTATCTTAAAAGAAAATAAAGACCCTAAATACTGCAATTCTTATAGTCCAATATCTTTGCTTAATAATGATTATAAAATCTTTATTGTCAATTATAGTTAATAGAATGAAAATCTCACTGTCCAATATAATTAATAAAGATCAAATGGGTTTTATATATACTAGACAAACACAAGACAATATCAAAAGGATATTAACATTAATTGAGTATTTAAATAGAGAAAATCAAGAAGCACTGATAGTTGGTTTAGATATAGAAAAGACCTTTGATTCTTTAAACTGGGATTATCTAGTTAAAGTTTTGAATATAATTGATTTTCCTCTCTTTTTTATCACATTTATAAATAAAGTTTATGAGAATAATAGGCCCTTTTTCCTCTGAAGCCATACAGATCATAGAAGCACTAGACAAGGATGTCCCATGTCACCTATCTTGTTTGCATTCACTACAGAAATTCTTGCAATTCTAATATGTAACAATTCAAAAATAAGAGGGACAGATGTATATGATCAATATAGTTCCAAAATAATGTTATTTGCTGATGATGTGTTTCTCACTTTACCTAACTCTAAAGAAGTATTGGATGAAGTAGATTTACTAATAGGAAACTTTCAAAAACTCTCAGTTCTCTACTTTAATAAATCAAAATCAAAGTTCCTGTTGTTAAATAAAAAACAGGAGGTACAATTATCTGTAAATCATATTATTGGCAAGCAAGCTCCAACCTTGGACTATTTGGGGATTGTATTGTGTAAGAATATGGTAGAGATTCTAAATAGCAATTACACAAACATTATAGAATCAATTAAAACACTGGTAAATAAATGGAACAATACATTTATAACATTTGAAGACAGACTGCAGTTGATAAAAATGGTCTTACTACCTAAAGTAATATATATAGCCCAGGCTCTTATATTATCACAAGAAAAAAGATTTCTTAAAGAAATTACATCAATATTCCTAAAGTTCTTATGGTATCCAAAAAAATAGTGGTATATTCTCATCATATTAGACATTGGGAACAAGGGGGTTAAAATTTCCAGACATTGAAACATACATAAGGGCTTCTACCCTTAAAATTGTGATAGCTTGGGTAAATCTAAATATTCTTCTAATTGGAAATGGATACATTCCATAATATTAAGGAATGAACATGCTTTATCAAAAAATCTTACAGTTACAGATAAAGATAATAGAATGTGGTACTATTTGAGTATAAATCTACAATATAATATAACAAAATCAACCAAATTAAACCTAATAAACCATATTTTGATGCATTTAGGAAATATGTCAATATGAATATAGATATAAAACTTTAGTTTGCATTATTAACTCCATTCAGTATTACAAGAAATTTCCCTGATAAAGTACATAGAGAGATTTTTTACTTCATGGGGAAATAAGAACTTAATATGCAGGTTTCATTGTATAAAAAAAAAACAAGTCTTGGAAACACAATATTTAATCTCAGCCTATGGATTAACACCTAATGACTAAGGATCTATGTAGAATAGTAAATAATTCATCATTTAAAAGTACCCCTAAATTTATATCTTGGTTGTTTGAAATTATCTATAACAAAACTAATCAGTTTTTTATGAGTTATCATACTTATATAATGTATTAATTGCTTATAGGACATCTGCTAAAGTATCCTACCGGGAATATTTAACTAAAGGTATACAGACTACCCTATCAATAGAAGATAAGACAAATATCTTACTCTCAGTTAAATTAACATCTCATTCACAGTACTGGAGAATATTTCAATGGAAATATCTACGTAGATCCTTCCTAACACCTGAGAAAATTTCAAAGATAAACACCTCACGTAATAATGTATGCTGGAGATGCCAAGAATTAGCAAATGTAGACTGGTCCCATGTTTTTTATGACTGTGTTAGTATTAGAACATATTGGAATGAGATTAATAATTTTTTACAAGCTCTTTATACAGATAAATTTATTTTGACAAAATCTCTAATTTTACTGGATGTAATCAATAATCCTCACTTGAAGAAATTGGATTTGTACTTAATATGGACTATACTAGCAATAGTGAGAAAACGCATAACCAGAAGATGTAAATCCGACACAGCACCCACCATGGAGGAGTTTTTATGTCTACTGAAGAAGTCTGTTTTAATGGAGATCAAAACTAAAGAACTGAGACTCCATCCCAAGCCATTAGTCAATAACCCATGGAGAAAAGTTTTGACATTGATTGACATCTTGCAACTGGAATCAGACTCTTCCTGATAATTTAAATATAATGTATCAACATCATTGTTTTTACATAGATCTGTTGTTATCTTAATCTATTTGTCAGGCTAAATGTAAATGTTGTATATAGTTGAATATTTATAAATTGCAGACAATCATTATGTTCTAAATCAAAATAAAAAAATATTTTAGTAAAAAAAAAATGGCACCAGGCTTAGGAAACTGCCCTTACCCTATGGTGCAAACTCCAAAGCTGGATGTAATAGGTCTGGGGAACAAAACCATCTCCTTGCAAAAATACCTGCTTTGCTAACATTTACATCAAACACTTTTCTTTTGTTTTGTGTAGGTTTTAGAGTAGTGGCTTGTGCTCAGTTGTCCAGGAGCTATTCAGGACTAATAGAGTCAAGGAAAATTGTGTATCCTTAAAAGGGAGGTAAAACAAGGGTTCTGAGGAGGTCCAGTGCAGATAGTGTTGAATATGCTTAAGGAAGGGAGTGAGACAGCACATGTGCAGATGTTCTCCATATTTTGTAGAGACTGATGATAATTTAGAAGTGCACAAGAGGGATGGTGTTGTTCCCCTCTTCCTAAGAATGGAGACAATATACACAAAGGGAATTAGAACAGTTAGTCTTATTTTACTCATAAAGAAGATCATGTAATCACTAGCACAGGATAAGAAAGTGTTTAAGAGCAAGTAAAAACTATAGGATCCCCCTACCAAAATAAATAAACAAATTAATAAATAAATAAATTCACACATGCAAAACTATGAGAGAAACCTAATAACATTTTCCAAATAAGTGAACAGAGTGATAGCTGACCCAGTGATGTCACTGATGGTAATTGTTTGAATAGACATATGCATGAAGTTTGATCAACTGGGGTGAAGGAAAAGAATGAAAGGCCTCATTTATCCTTTCCTGAGGGTGGGACTCCAGACTATTTCCTTATTAGAAATTACTGAGATATCAGGGAAATATGAGGAAGGAGCTTAGCTCACTGAGGAGTAGGGATCCAAGAAGGGCAGTACTCTTGTAGAAGTGAAGGCTATTCCTCTTCCCGATTCCACTGTACCCAGGTCACGAGAATGATTTCAGAGACAGTACACTTGTGTAAGAACTTACTATAATAGTAGACATGTGTCCACTGTCATAAGAAAGTGCTTCTGTATTGCACAGCTTATAAACAAAGGAATTGTGTCTAGATCTAGAGATGTTATTGTTCCCCTTTACTCAGTCCTCATTAGGCCAATCATTGATTTTAATGCTCCCTTTGGCAAGTATCTCTCCAGATACATATAACAACTAGAACACCCACAGAGATACCTTATTGAAAGGATACAAAGCCTAAATTATATGTCTTGCATGGACCAATTCAAAGCACTGTCACTGTACTGGGATATCCTACAGACTGGTAAGAGGTAACCTGTGTCTTGCATACAAGGCATCCTCCAAACCAGTACTGATAGACTTACTGCATATCAGCAAGTGAAATGGCATCAGAAATACTCAGTCTAGAGAGATCAAAACCTCTTATGTAACATTAACAGAACGGTTTGAAGGCACAGGTATATCTCTCAGAGGATACCACTGCTCTGGAACAAACTACCCATCCACATAAAACAAAGCTCATTGTTCATATCCAACAGCAAATTGGATCTATGAAGGGGAAATAGAAAATTTACCCTGTGACTGTCACCTGTACTATTAAATGACAGAAGCAGCTCCTAAATACTTTATCCCATGCATGGGTCCCATCAAATTATCTATGGCATGATCACAGTCATTCTAATTGGGGTAATATGTTATTATTGACCATGAGATGGGTGAGGCCACTTTAACACCAAATGGCTGAAGCTAATTCCAGCACCAAAAAGAAAATTGGCTATGCATAAAATAGCTTGCAAGGGCAGCTATTTTAATACTTAACTTTGAATCCATGTCCAGCTGATTACTGTTACAATATTATTAACTGATGGAATATCATGCTAAGGACAGCAATATATCTGTCCAGCATACCAAAGCCTGGGTGCCCTCCCCTTATGGCGTATATCCAATGTATGACCTTAGCGCAATAGAGACAGATGTATGTAAAGGAGGTACATATGCAAAGTACCTCAGGACTTTCATTCCACAGAGAAGGAACTGAGGCACAAGTAGAGGCAACTACTTAGAACTGCACAAGTTAAAAAGAGGTGGATATCATAAAAAACACTTTGCCCAAACTAAAAAGAAAGAGAAGGAAAAGGAGGGTGTGGAGGGAGGGATGTAATACTGCAATGCAATAGCGATCATTCAGACATCTACTGTTTCTTACACAACTGTGCTATGTCCTTCCTTCAAATGACAAATTCACCACTGTAACAGGTGCAAGCAAGCAAAATCTCAGGGTAATGCTACTCAATGCTAGAAGTCTAAACCTCAAAATGCACTCACTCGAGGCACTCCTTAAAATGGAGAACATCGACATCTGTGCAGTGACAGAGACCTGGTACAAAGCTCCAGAGAGCACCCCTGCATTACCAGGCTATAATTCATACCACACCTTTCGGCCACCTAACCTGGAATGAAGCACTAAAGGTGGAGACGTGTCCATATTCATTAAGGATATCCACACCGCCAAGCTAGTTGCACAGCATAATGCATCTGAGATTATCCAAGTGCAACTAACTCTGGGCAAGACCGTAATCCAAATTGTAGCTTGCTACAGATCCCCCACCATGCCCCCATGCCCCAGGATTCCCACTTCTCATTTCTTGATACACTGGAAAGTATTAGGGTACAACCTAACACCCTAATAATGGGAAATTTCAACTAACCCACCATTAACTGGGAAAACTACTTATGTACCAACTCTTTTGCTCAACGTTTTCTGGAATTCATTAATTCCAATGCCTTGGATCAACTTATTCACACCCCCACCAGGGGCAGCAATATCCTAGACCTGGTCATTACCAACATGGGCAACTGGTGTTCCACACCAGAGGTCAATTCCTCATTGTTCAGATCCGACCACAAGCTAATCACCCTACACATCCACATCCCGCCCACACCCCCAATTAGGGAAACCACCATAAAAAAACTTCTCCAAAGCCAACTTCACACTTCTTAAGACAGAAGTGGCAAAGTTCATGACACCCATGCAGACGGACAATAGAGGTACAACTGCTGAATCCTACACAAATGCACTTTATAAGCACTTACACAAGTGCATGGATCGTGCTATCCCTAATAGAACCAAGATGCTATCCTCCAAAAAAAGGAAGCCAATCTGGTGGTCCTCTGCCAAAAACAAACTCTGCAACAGAAGAAAGAAACTGTTGCAAAAAAGAGTAAAGTCCCATGACTGGAGGAACTCCCTGGTCAACCTCAGTAAGAAGCTGAGATCCCTCATAAAATCCTCTAAAGTTAGTTATGAAAACAAAATTGCCAGTGACTCTAAAGACAACCACAAAGCATTCTATAGCTATGTCAAGAATCTCAATGGCAACACTGAGATCTGCTCTGAGTTACAGCACAATGACACTAAATATACAGAACCAACTGATATTGCCAACATCCTGGCAGATAGGTTCAGTGCTAACTTTACCCCCCCCCCCTCACCCCCTAGAGGGCCCATGTCTATACCGGAAGAATGCAAAGTTCCTGTAATCACAGCTACACAGGTAAAAAAACACTCTCCAAAGCCAAGAACACAACATCCATGGGACCTGACAATATCCCAGGCTGCATTCTACATGAACTACAGAATGAACTGGCACCCTACCTAAGTACTATGTTCAGTCATAGCCTCACCTCTGGCTTTGTGCCCACTGAATGGCGCTCTGTGACAGTTATCCCACTCCACAAAGGGGGAGCCACGATGGACCCCGGGAACTACTGTCCCATTAGCCTGACAAGCCTGGTCTGCAAGGCCATGGAACGTATCATCATGGAACTCATAAACAAAGACACTGGTAATCTCCAAACTCTGGACCCTACCCAGTTCGGATTTGTAAAAGGCAGATCATGTCTCCTAAACCTGATTGACTTCTTTGAAGCAGTCACCAAAGCCATAGATGAGGGTAAGGTGGTTCACACAGCTTATCTAGATCTCGCCAAGGCTTTTGACACCATCCCCCACTCTGGAATTATAGATAAGCTCACTAAACTAGGTATAAATCCCTATGTCACAAGATGGGTTGCCACTTATTCATGGACAGAACCCACACTGTGAAAGTAGCAGACTCCAATTCCGACTTCAGACCAGTGACAAGTGGAGTACCACAGGGTTCAGTCCTGGGTCCTCTCCTGTTTGGTATCTACTTCTCTGAAGTACAGGCTAACACAGAAGGTCTCTGGCTAACAAAGTTTGCAGGTGGCTGCAAACTAGGAGCCATAATTGAAACTCCTAACGATGTGGACATACTACAAAAGGGCCTCACTGAAACAGATGCTTGGTGTCAAAGCCTTGGCCTGAAGCTCAATGCCAAAAAGTGTATCGTCATTCCCTTTGGTAAAAACTCTGTACCCATGAACTGCCACATAGCTGGTAGTCTATTTAACACCGAAATGTGATGAGACCTTGGGACACATGTGGACAGTAGTCTCTCCTTTGATAATCACATCGCCACAGTGGTCAGGAAATCCTTCTATGTGGCTCACCTTATCACAAAATGTTTCTCATCCAGAAAAAAAAAGGTAATTTTTCCCCTCTACTCATCACTCATTAGACCCATTATAGAGTACAATGCCCCTTTTGGTATGTACCTCACAAGACATCTACAACAACTGGAAAGGCCACAGAAATACCTCACAAAGAGGATTACTGGCCTCAAACAGATGCCCAACGCAGATCGTCTCAAAAAACTCCAGCTTTACTCTGTCGCATATCGCCTACTCAGAGGCGATCTCTGCCTAACATACAAAGCTATGTCAAACCCAGAGCTGTTGGACATGCTCCACTTAAAGAAATCCCAATACCTCCGAGCTACATGCTCTAGGGACCTAAACCTTATCACCACAATAAACAGAACATGCTGAAGAGATAGATTTCTGTCCCAGAGACTTCCCATACTCTGGAACAGACTACCTATCTATGTCAAACAGAGATCCTCATTAGCACTCTTCAAGAAAAATCTTGATGTTTGGATGGGAGATAGGAAATTCACCCCGGGGATCACTTCTGTGGCTCTGCTCGACAGGGGCACAGGAAATAATTTTCTTGGGTGGTGAAAGCCAAGGTACATTTTTGGCTAGGCTTATATAGACCCTAGGGCCAATAGCCTGCTACCTACCTATGAACCTATGATCACAGATTATTAATTGATGAGAAATTTTCAAAGTTGTCTAAGAAGATATGGAGGAAGAGACCGGAACAAGGTTATGGTCTCAAAGATCTAGCAAGACTGTCAGGCAATCCCTGCTCTATTCTTAGAGAAAACATAAATCTTGCAATGTTTTGTAAAAGTGTGAACAAAAAAACAAGTAGGTGCTTCAAGAATATATTTGGAGTCCAAATCTTTGAAGAAAGTCCCCCAGGAAGCAACTGCTCTAGTAGAATTTGCCTTAACTGGAGCCAGAAGCTGTTTACCATGCAAAGAGTAAGAAAAAGAGATAGCCTTTGATATTCAGTTAGAAATAACTTGTCAGGAAATAGGGACATCCAATGTTTTGTCCAGGAAAGAGACAAAAAGCTGATCATCCTTTATGATACAATTGTTTTTTGTCTCAATAAAGCCTGAGCTGTCTATGCACATCCACATAATGTAAGATCCTTTCTCTTGAATTCTGAGAGGAAGGAAAAAGGTAGAAAAATTAATGGTCTGATTCAAGGAGGCCCATTAACCACCTCTGGACTAAAAGAAGGATTAGTATGGACAGTAACACTATCCTTATGAAAGAGGAGAAAAGGCAGACTAGTCATTAAGGCTTACAACTCTGAAACTTACTTAGCAAAAGTCAAAGCCGTTAACAGCACGATTTTCCAAGTATAGAGTTGCAATACATATAAAAGACATACACACCTCTAAGCTGGACAAACAGTATGATCCTCAGGAAATACTCCAGGTGCAGTTAACAATTGACAAGACCCCTATTCAAATCATAGTCCAACTGTGACTCAAGATGCCCACTCCACCTATCTGGACCTCTTCGAATCTATCAAGATTCAACCCTTTAACCTGATCCTGGGTGACTTTAACCAGCCAACCATAGATTGGAAGAAATACTCATGCCAAAACACAAACGCCCAGAGATTCCTTGATTTCGTCAATGCAAATGCCTTGGACCAGTTGGTTGACACCTCCACAAGAGGTGAAAAATATCTTGGACTTAGTATTAACCAACATGAGTAACTACTGCAGCATCCCTACAGTGTCATCATCCCTGGTAAGACCTGACCACAAAGCAGTCACTTTCGAAGTCACCATCTCCCCAACCCCCACCCCCAGCTAGGGTTAAACAAAGAAACTTCTCCAAAGCTGATTACAACCTCCTGAGGGAAGGTATAAACAGCTTTACAGCCCCCTCACCCTCCACAGGAACTGGCACATATGTCAAAACCTACATCAAAGTACTATATGAGCATTTATATAGCTGCATGGAATCAGGAATGCCAGACAGGATGAAATCCTCCTCCTCAAGGAAGAGTGAACCTGTCTGATGGACATCTTCAATAAATAAACTCTATAATAAAAGGAAAAAATTGCTGTCCAGGACCAAGAATGAGCAGGTGTCTAATTGGAAGCAATCTCTCCTTAGCATTAATAAGCAAATAAGAGTACTAGTGAAACCCTCCAAAGCAAATTTGAGGCAAAACTGGCCACATCTGCTGAATACAATCATAAGGCTTTCTTCACATATGTCCACAATGTCAAGGGAAGCACCCAGATCTGCTCAGAACTGGTGGTCAAGGACACTGCATACAGAAACCCTGTAGATATAGCCAACCTGGTGGCAGACAGGTTCAGTGAAAACTTCACTCCTCTGTCCCCCCCAGCAGTAAAACAGGACATTCCCAGTACTGCTCCCCTCCCCTTATCTCTAGGGAGCAAGTCATCACTGTCTTCTCAAAGGCAAAAAATACAGCCTTCATGGACCCGATAACATCCCAGGCTGCATCCTACATGAACTCAGGCAGGAACTTGCAGCACCATTAGGCACCCTATTCAACCAAAGCCTGAGTACCAGCTTCGTCCTAGCCAAGTAGAGGACAGTTACTGTCATCCCTTTGCACAAAGGTGGAGTATTCTCCAATCCAGGAAATTATAGACCCATCAGCCTAACTAGCCTAATCTGCAAGGCCATGGAGCGTATAATCATGGACCTCATTAACAAGGACATTGGCAACCTCCAGACACTTTATCTCACACAGTTTGATTTCGGTAAGGGGAGGTCATGCTTGTTAAATTTGGTCAACTTCTTTGAGACAGTCACCAAGGCCATAGACAAGGGGAAGACAGAGTGCACTACCTGCCTTGACCTGGCCAAGGCCTTCGCTACTATTCCTCATGCAGGCATAATGGATAAACTCTCTCAACTACACATCACTCCATATGTTACCAGATGGGTAGCAAACTGGCTCACTGATAGAACCCACCTAGTCAAAATAGGGGAAGCCACCTCAAGTGGTAGACCTGTAACAAGTGGTGTACCCCAGGGATTGGTCTAGGGGCCTCTGCTGTTTGGGATATACTTCTCAGAGGTGCAGGCTAAATCTAGTGGGCTATGGCTGACCATGTTTGCAAATGACTGCAAGCTAGGTGAGGCCATAAATTCCCCTAGTGATGTGGACATCCTCCTAGAGGGTCTCACCCAAAATGACCGGTGCCAGAAACATCCCTTTTGGGGAGAACGGCAGCCCCACAAATTACCACATTGATAATAATGCACTAAGTACGCAATCAGTCGTGAGGGAATTGGGCACCCAGGTTGATAGCAAACTGACTTTTGACCACCGTATTGCCTCCGTTATACAGAAAGCTTTCTAAATGGCCCACCTCATTAGTAAGGGTATCTCATCCAGGGACAAGGTGGTCATAACATCCCTGTAATCTTCCCTTATAAGACCCATTATTGAGTACAATGCCCATTTTGGCATGTACCTCACAAAGCACATGCAGCAGCTGGAGAGACCACAGAGGTTCTTCACCTGGAGAATCTAGGTCTTCAAACATCTACCCTACACAGGTAGGCTAAAAGCCCTGTCCCTCTACTCAGTCTCCTGCAGACTCCTCAGAGGTGACCTCTGTCTGGCATACAAAGCAATCTCAGACCTTGCTCTAATGGGACTGCTGCATATCCGCAAGTCAAGCTCCACTCGAGTAACCTGCACGTGTGACCTCAACCTGGTCTGTGAGATCAATAGGACATTTTGGAAGGATAGAGTTGTGTCCCAGAGACTCCCCCTTTTGCAGAATAGACTCCCTCTCCAAGTAAAGCAGAGTACCTCATTAGAGGTACCTTTTTGACCTTTTTAAGTGCAACCTGGATAACTGGGATGGGGAACAGAAAGTATACCCCTGGGATATTCCACGTGTCCCTGCTTGAGAGTGGCATAGGGTGCTGACTTGTTGGAACATGGGTTAAATTCTTGGCTAGGCTTGTAAGGGTCTCAGGGCCAATAGCCTAGTAACTTTCTGTGATCCTAAGACTAGCAGAAAAAGGGGTAAGATAAGCTTTTCCAGAACATAGTCCAAATCCAATGAAGGTGGGCTAGCCCTTACTGATGGTTTAATATGCAAGACACATTTTAAAAACTGTTTTACCTGAAATCAAGATAATAGCAGCAGGTCCAAAGGGAGACTGGCAGAAATGGCTGACAGATGAGCTTTTACAAATGACAATGCCATCCAGCATTGAGCAGATCACACAAATAAACCAAAACATTGGGAATACCCATCTGATAAGGGTCCTGATTCTGTCTATGGCACCAAAGAGGAACTATTTTCTATTTGGAAACATAAAATTTTCTAGTATTTGGTTTTCTAATCAGTCGTAAAACCTTAAGCATGTCCTCAGAGAATTTGTACTTAAAATTAATTAAAAATTTTCACCCAAAGAGTCAAACTCAAAATGTATAGTTTGGGATGAATTATGGAGTCTTTGTTCTGTGAAAGTAAGTCCATCTCATGAGGTAAATTGTGGTGAGTGTCCCTGGCCAGAAGAAATAGAGGGGGTAAACAATGCTGAATGGGCCAAAAGGAAGTCACCAGCAAGTTTTTCGTTTGTCATGTTTGATCTTCAGAAGAATGTTTGAAATAAAAGGAAGTAGAAGAAAACCATAAAGTAATCTCTTTCCAAGAAAAGGTCTTAGCGTCTATTCTCCTTAGCCAAGGACAATGTCTTGAAAGACCTCTCTGTATAACACCCATTCTTGAAGATTTGCTCAAAGGGTCTGTTACTGTGCTTACCCCTGAAGATGGGTACAGAGATTAGAAAAAATGTTTGCACTGAACTGCAATTTCCCAAGCTGTGAAAGTCAACCTACAGAAGTAACAAGGCTTGGTGTCCCCCTGCTTGCTGATATACCACATAACTGTGTTGCTGTCTGTGAAGACGCAAAGAGGAACTAGATCAAGAGGTATTACAGAGACTGCAGAGCTAAAATAAGTGCCTTCATCCCCTTTACATAAACATGGTCCCATCTTTCTTTGTGGGATCATACCTATTGGACCCTGATGCCCCTGTAATAAGCATTCCATGCTAGATCTGAGGCATCTGTGAACAAATCTCATTAAGGGGACAGAACCAGAAGAGGCACTCTTAGGTTGACTGAAACCTAGTTGACTCACAATGGAAGCTTCTTCTTCATGTGAAGCAGGAGAGGAATTTGGAAGGTTAAAGGATGACAATGCTAAATCCAATCAGATTTCAGATACCACTGTATCTTTTTCGTATGGAGTCTGGTGTAAGGGACCATAGGAATCACTGATGCCATGTAGTCTAGAGCCCTGAGAATCTCTACTGCAGTTGTCATATCCAAAGAAAAAAGATTCTGAAAGCAATCTAACGGGAAAACAAACTTGCTTTCTAGAAAGGACAACTGTCATTAAAAAGGTGTTGATTCTGCAATCCATAAAAATTCTATCCTGAGATAGAATTAAGCAAGACGTCTTCAGGTTTGGTGTGACCCCCCTGTCTGGCCAGAAGATCCATCACACAATGCAAATGAGTCAGGAGAAGCTCTGGTGTAAGAGTCTGAAAGAAAAGAAAAGAAAACATTAAGAAATACTTGAAAAGGTTGAAGCCTGCAAAAGGCAATGACAGGAGCTAGACACTTTGTGAATACCAGTAGGGCAGTAAAATTACCAAGGGGTAAAGCAGAAAACTAAAAAGATATAAAAACAAAAGAATTTCCGCTAATTGTGGATTAACAAGAAAATGTAGATAAGAGTCCTTTAAATCCAAAGTCACCATGAAATCCTCTGGAAGAATAATTGAAAGAAAGACCTGAAGCGGTCAACATTTTAAAATGTGAAAATTTTGAGGAAGGAAGGAAACATCCAAAATACGTCTCTGACTGCCTTTCTTTCTGGGAACCAGAAACATTCTGGAGTAAAACCCTGCTTTATTTCCGTTTGGAAAAACAATTCACTTATACTTTGAGAAAAGAGGTCCCAAAGACGAGTCAGAATAAATTGAATCTGGTTTTGAGGTGGCCGAAAAAACCCTGAAGGACAAGGGAAGGACTTTGAAGATATTTTGTATCCTCCCTGAATGATGTTCAGAAATCAGATACAATTTGTTTGTGGTTATTATCTCCCAAATTGTCACAGCAAGGGAAAGCTTTTGAGATCAATACATGTGAAACAGGCTGAGGTGAGATGAATTTGTAAGAGGAGGCAGAAAGTCACAAGGCAGGTGATTTGTCTGGGAAGGAAGGATTTGAACCCCTGGAACACTATTGAGATTTATCCTGAAACTGTCTTCTCTGAGGTGTCTTACCCTTCTGAAAAGAGTTCAGATCCCTATGAAAAAGGACAACCTTAGAATTATTTCTGTAAAATGTAGGAAAAGGAGAAAGATTTGTTTTGGGCCCTGGATTACTTTACCTTTCTCCTATAAGGCTTTGAAAAGTTCTACAGCAGCAGAACCAAAAAGATGCTGCCTATCCAAAGAATAATTGAGCAATTTAGCCTTCACATCCTCAGGCAAAGGTTGAAGTCTAAGACATGAAAATCAAGGAAGAAGTGAATCAGTGGCCACAGTCCAGCATCATAACCACACTTAATAGAATGTCAATCCAGCTGACAGCCTGAATTAAGAGATTGTGCAGTCGTCTTAGCTTCTGAATCATCAAACTCAGAGAGCACCTTACCCAGCTTATACAAAATAGACAAGGGGTACCTAACAATATGGGTTTAGTAATTTATAGCTTTACAAGCTAAAGTGGCAGAAGTACACACTATTTTGGCATACCCATCAGTGGCTCTACCTTTTTGTCTGTAGGCAAAACAGAAGACGATAGGAGGTTAGAAGGCATTTCAGTGGAAACAGAAATGAATGATGGATTAGAAACAGGATTCATGAGTAAAAACTTGACTGAATCTGGCACCTTGTAAAATCTGTAATTTTTTTAGGACCTAGAGGCTAAAACTCAGGATTAAGAGAAGCAGCGCAGAAGGTATCCAACAAGACTTCTAAAACAGGAGGAAGGCTGAAGGCTTAGGCACACACATTTTCAGTAGAGTATAATACCTCTACTGGATATCAGAAAGCTGATTAACTTCCCAGTAAAATGCTGCAGTACCTTGACAATGGTGCATCCAAAGGAAAAGGGTTTCTCTGTATTTATAAGTCTTAGTCACATAACTTTTAATTTATTACTGCTCAATATCTGTGTTGTTTGGCTTCTTCTACATACCTACAATCAACTGCATTACTAGCTGAGTTAAGTACAAACTTGCAGTGTTAAAGATTGTACTGCATTTTATTTTATTTTTCTGCGTATTTAATTGTTTCATTGGTCTGTGTCTCTCTGTAGTTATTTTTCTATTTAATTGTTTCATACAGTACAGTGGTCTCTCTCTGTCTCTGCAGTTAGTGGGGGCTATTGTGCTTCACTTCATTGATATTTAGTGTTAAACTCTTAGCCTACAGGGTTTCTCTGTATTTCTACGTCTTAGTCACATATCTTTGAATTTATTACTGCTCAATATCTGTGTTGTTTGGCTTCTGCTACATACCTACAATCAACTGCATTACTAGCTGAGTTAAGTACAAACTTGCAGGGTTAAAGCTTGTACTGCATTTTATTTTATTTTTCTGCGTATTTAATTGTTTCATTGGCCTATGTCTCTCTGTAGTTATTTATTTTTCTATTTAATTGTTTCATAGAATACTGTGGTTTCTCTCTGTCTCTGCAGTTAGTGGGACCTACTGTGTTTCACTTCATTGATATTAGTGTTAAACTCTTAGCCTAGAGGGTTTCTCTGAATTTATAAGTCTTAGTCACATATCTTTGAATTTATCACAGCTCAATATCTGTGTTGTTTGGCTTTTGCTACATACCTACAATCAACTGCATTACTAGCTGAGTTAAGTACAAACTTGTGAGAAATATATATATATATATATATATATATATATATATATATATATATATATATATATATGCTATCCCAACTGCTAAAGAAGACTTACAAAACAAAGCAGCAAATCCAGAAAAAACTATAAGTGAGTCAAAGCACCACGGTCCAGCCAAATACATGTCCAGAAGATATGTAAAACAGCAAACAGTTTATTGGAAAAAGGTTAGTGGTTTTGTGGGGTTTCTGTTTTTTTTAAATGTGTTTTTTATTTTCATTTTGTATTTGGTCTGATGAAGCTTGCTTATCCCCTTCTAATACCTCACTTTAATGTACTTTTAGGTTCATAGGTAGGTACTAGGCTATTAGCCCTAGAGCCTATATAAGCCTAGCCAAAAAGGTACCCTGGCTTTCGCCACCCAAGAAAATTATTTTCCTGTGCCTCTGTCGAGCAAAGCCACAGAAGTGATCCCTGGGGTGAATTTCCTATTTCTCATCCAATCATCAATATTGTTCTTGAAGAGTGCTAATGAGGAGCTCTGTTTGACATAGATAAGTAGTCTGTTCCAGAGTATGGAAAGTCTCTGGGACAGGAATATATCCCTCCAGCATGTTGTGTTTATTGTGGTGACAAGGTTTAGGTCCCTAGAGCATGTAGCTCAGAGGGATTGGGATTTCTTTAAGTGGAGCATGTCCAACAGCTCTGGGTTTGACATAGCTTTGTATGTTAGGCAGAGATCGCCTCTGAGTAGGCGATATGCGATGGAGTAAAGCTGGAGTTTTTTGAGATGGTCTGCATAGGGCATCTGTTTGAGGCCAGTAATCCTCTTTGTGAGGTATTTCTGTGGCCTTTCCAGTTGTTGTAGACGTCTTGTGAGGTACATACCAAAAGGGGCATTGTACTCTATAATGGGTCTAATGAGTGATGAGTAGAGGGGAACAATGACCTCTTTTTTTCTGGATGAGAAACCTTTTGTGATGAGGTGAGCCATGTAGAAGGATTTCCTGATGACTGTGGCGATGTGATTATCAAAGGAGAGACTACTGTCCACCTGGGTCCCAAGGTCTCATCACACTTTCGGCATTAAGTAGACTACCAATTATGTGGTAGTTCATGGGTACAGAGTTTTTACCAAAGGGGATGACAATACACTTTTTGGCATTGAGCTTCAAGCCATGGCTTTGACACCAGTTATCTGTCTCAGTGAGGCTCTTTTCTAGTATGTCTACATCATTAGGAGTTTCGATTATGGCTCCTAGTTTGCAGTCATCTGCAAATTTTGTTAGCCTTCTGTGTTAGCCTGTACTTCAGAGAAGTAGATACCAAACAGGAGAGGAACCAGGACTGAACCCTGTGGTACTCCACTTGTCACTGGTCTGAAGTCAGATTTGGAGCCTGCTACTTTCACAGTGTGGGTTATGTCCATGAGCCAGTTGGCAACCCATTTTGTGACATAGGGATTTACACCTAGTTTAGTAAGGTTATCTATAATTCCAGAATGGGGGATGGTGTCAAAAGCCTTGGCGAGATCTAGATAAGCTGTGTGAACCACCTTACCCTCATCTATGGCTTTGGTGACTGCTTCAAAGAAGTCAATCAGGTTTAGGAGAATTGATCTGCCTTTTACAAACCCAAACTGGGTAGGGTCCAGAGTTTGGAGATTACCAGTGTCTTTGTTTATGAGTTCCATGATGATTCATTCCATGGCCTTGCAGACCAGGCTCATCAGGCTAATTGGGCGGTAATTCCCGGGGTCCGTCGTGGCTCCCCCTTTGTGGACTGGGATAACCGTCCCGGTGTGCCTTTCAGTGGGCACAAAGCCTGAGGAGAGGCTATGATTAAACATGGTACTTAGGTAGGGTGCCAGTTCATTCTGTAGTTCATGTAGAACGCAGCCTGGGATATTGTCAGGTCCCATGGATGCTGTGTTCTTGGCTTTGGAGAGTGTGTTTTTTACCTGTGCAGCCATTATTACAGGAACTTTGCATTCTTCTGGTATAGAGATGGGCCCTCTAGGGGGTGGGAGGGGGGGTAAAGTTAGCACTGAACCTATCTGCCAGGATGTTGGTAATATCACTTGGTTCTGTATATTTAGTGCCATTGTGCTGTAACTCAGAGCAGATCTGAGTGTTGCCATTGAGATTCTTGACATAGCTATAGAATGCTTTGTGGTTGTCTTTCGAGTCAGTGGCAATTTTGTTTTCGTAACTAGCTTTGGAGGATTTTATGAGGGATCTCAGCTTCTTACTGAGGTTGACCAGGGAGTTCCTCCAGTCATGGGATTTTTCTCTTTTTTTGCAACAGTTTCTTTCTTCTGTTGTAGAGTTTGTTTATGGCACAGGACCACCAGATTGGCTTCCTTTTTTTTGGAGGATAGCATCTTGGTTCTATTAGGGATAGCATGATCCATGCACTCGTGTAAGTGCTTATAAATTGCATTTGTGTAGGATTCAGCAGTCGTACCTCTATTGTCCATCTGTATGGGTGTCATGAAGTTTGCCACTTCTGTCTTAAGAAGTGTGAAGTTGTCTTTGGAGAAGTTTTTTATGGTGGTTTCCCTAATTGGGGGTGGGGGCGGGATGTGGATGTCTAGGGTGATTAGCTTGTGGTCGGATCTGACCAATGAGGAATTGACCTCTAGTGTGGAACACCAGTTGCCCATGTTGGTATTGACCAGGTCTAGGATATTGCTGCCCCTAAAGGGGGTGTGAATAAGTTGATCCAAGGCATTGGAATTTATGAATTCCAGAAAACGTTGAGCAAAAGAGTTGGTACATGAGTAGTTTTCCCAGTTAATGGTGGGGTAGTTGGGTTGTACCCTAATACTTTCCAGTGTATCAAGAAATGAGGAGTGGGAATCCTGGGGCATGGTGAGGGGTCTGTAGCAAGCTACAATTTGGATTGCGGTCTTGCCCAGAGTTAGTTGCACTTGGATAATCTCAGCTGCATTATACTGTGCAACTAGCCTGGAGGTGTGGATATCCTTAATGAATATGGACACGCCTCCACTATTAGTGCTTTGTTCCGGGTTAGGTGGCCGAAAGGTGTGGTATGAATTATAGCCTGGTAACGCAGGGGTGCTCTCTGGAGCTTTGAACCAGGTCTCTGCCACTGCACAGATGTCGATGTTCTCCATTTTAAGGAGTGCCTCGCGAGTGCATTTTGAGGTTTAGACTTCTAGCATTGAGTAGCATTACCTTCAGATTTTGCTTGCTTGTACCTGTTATGGTGGTGAATTTGTCATTTGAACCTTGCCTAAAAAAGGCACTATAGGGGTGGCAAGAGCCTTAGCCAGTATCCGGAATCCCAAGGGCGACAGGTGCAGGCCATCTCTGGCAAAGCATTGTGTTCTGTCGATCATGTCGTCCCAGGCAGACAAATACTGGATTTCCTTTGAATGACACCAGAAGCTTAGCCAATTGTTGAAGTCAATCATTTTGTCCTTGTACTGTGGCATCATTCTGGGTGATGGCAGGATGCTACTCAGGGCTAGGGTCATATCTGCCTGGGCTACAAGATTGGAGAGCTCCTCCATGTCTCTTTTCATGCAGTCCAAGGAGGTACGTCTCAGGTCATTCACACCAACATGGACAATAGCAGTGTCATATTTGTACATGTTGTGGAGTGACCTGAGTGTGTGTGTTATGTTGCGGATCCTGGCACCTGACAGGCAGCTGACAGTAACTTTCTCCTTGTTTAGCCTGGTGAGTGGAATATCAGTGTGCCTGACTATAGAGTCACCTATGACTAGAGTGTTGGGTACGTTATGTCTTATGGGGTGTGGTTGAATGGCACACTGAGTTTGTGGGCTATGTGACATTTGGGCTGTGTTGGGGGTTGGAGTTTGCTTGTGTTTCTGCTTTGGAGGTCCCCGATGCTTGGGCAGATTTTTAATGAGAGCTTCCGTGAATGCAGGTGTGTGTTTTGTGTTTCTATGTGTGTGTTTTGGTGGTGTAGGTTTTGAGGGACTATGTGATGAGTGTGGTGTGGTGCAAGTGTTTACCTTCTCCTCTTGACTGTCTAGTCCAGTCTTGGGTGAAGAGAGCTTTGCTTCCAGTTTGGCTATATAAGTGCATCTCTCACAGGTTGTAGTGTTGGGTGGTAGGAGGAGAAGGTTGTCTGTGTACATTTTAAACTACTATACATACTTCTAATTAACACAACCAAATTACTGTTCCATCACTATCACTCTCATTTGCCTATCTCCTCTAATACCTCACTCTAATGTATTTCTTAAATTACTCCTACCTATTTTATAAACCACTCTTCTGTCTATAAAGTCTTTGTACAAAGCTTATAAATTTAATATCTGTGAATATCAATACAAATTTTATTATACTGACTATTATCAGATTCACTTCATAATCTTGAAATACCAAAATCCCGAATTTCAGTATCTTGAGACCATGAAGCCGAAAATCCATAAACCCGAAACCCCAGAAGCGCAAAATTTAAAATCGGGACTTCTACACTAAACATACCGCAAACACAAAGACAAACATACCACCTCCCTGCACATACACAAACACCTACCATACATACAAGCAGGGGGGGAAACCCCCACATACCCCATGTGGGGGGCTGCACCCCCCACCCCCCTACTTAAATATACTAACTCTGAGGTCACACAACACAAACACACAAAAACACCACCACACAAGCTACATTCCCCTCACACACACACATCACACTAACACAACACACAGACACACTAAAACCCTACCCAAAACCCGTAAAACACAAACACTTACCTACATCTCCAACCACCCACTCACACACCGCAACACCAGAACTGCTAATTCAAAATTTCTGAACTGCGGGATTTTGAAATGCACGCTTTTGGGGTTTCGTTATTCTGCACTTTCGCCCTTCTGGTCTCGAGCTACTGAAATTTGGGATTTCAGTAGTTCGAGATTCTGAAGGGAACCCCTGTTATCCTATGTATTCACTGAAACTGCATTAAAAAATTTGTTACTGTAAATATCCATTGCAGTAAATATGAGACCTTGGAGTTTTTCTCCCTGGGCCTCTGGTGAAGAAGGGCACATGTGCCCATTTGAACTTTCCCAGTAAACAAATGCTAATAAATAAATAAATAAATAAAATACAATAAAGTATCGTCATCATCTGAGTTATATGTAATAGGACAACATATGTGGTATGAATAAGCCAAGGAATCATTCTCATCTGAATCAGTCTTCTCTTCCTCCTCAACTCACATTCCTACATCTGCCTTTTAAGGGGAAAACAGGAAGAAAGGGGAGGGGGAGCAGTAGCAGGAAAATAAGAAGGAGGCTTCAGAGACACAACAGTTTTAAAAATACCTTGGGTAAAATCCTGCCACTACTGCTGGAGACCTTTAACAGACTGAGGAGAAACCCTTACTAAATGAGAATGCTCCAAGCCCTGATGTACTTCAATCAAAGCACTGCAAACTTTTTCCCTAACATTTGTGATATGCCATTTGACCTCTACACTATAAAATGCCATGCTTACTTCTCCTTGGCCAAAGTGGATGACTAGTCAGGTATAACAGTCTGCTTCCAACGGGTCATGATAGAGAGAGCAACAACAACAATAGAAGCAGATGGATGGAAAAAGGTGTCATTAACAGACATTGTGGAGGCATCAGCCTCTGACCCTGCAGCAGAAGTCTCCAATCTTATTTTCTTAGACTTTTTCTTCAGCATCAAAGAAACGTCAGCTGTCAAGGGCTCAGATGTCATTTTTCTCTGAGCAAAGGCTTTAAGCTTCTGGTTCTCAAATCTATTTTTAAAGAAGATAGATGACCGTGCAAAGTGTTAGGCACAAACTTTTGATATACAGAACAATTCCTATAATTGTGTTCAGCACTCAGTCCAAACAAACATTTACTATGGTGATCTCTGCCAGCAATCTGCTTTCCACATTCACAGCTGTCTCACTTCAATGACATTTACAAAACTTATGAAATACAAAAAAAGAGAAAAGGGGGGCCTAATAGGGATGCTTTTCTGCCCAAAAGCAAAGGAAGAGGCACCAATTGCTCAGCTGACAAACCAAAGCTCAGGTCTTAGTTGACAGCAATAAAGCTCTGAGGTACTTTGCATGCATATGTCCTTTATGTACTTCTGCCTCCATTGGGCTGAGATGATACACTGGATGCAGGATGCCCAGGCTTTGGTATTCTAGCCAGGAATACGGCCATTTCTTGGAAAGATATCCCATTGATTATTAATACTGCAACAACTATCATTGAAGGACGTCTCCTGAGACAAGAAAAACCTATGTAGAGTACTACACACTACAGGTATGCAGTCTGCCCCTAACTCTCTTTCTTATATGAGAACTAACAGGCAGCAGGAGCTATAGGCAGCATAGCCAACCTGAGAAGGCTGAAGGGTCTTGTGCATAATGGATAAAAAAAAATAAAAAACATATCTGGGGTGACAAAAATAGAGAGACATGAGCACAAACTAAAGCTTTTATCTATCACCCTCACAAAAGACTTGTATAGAAAAACAATGTCTCAATATATCTCATGAATGAATGGATAGATGATCTTTACATGATGGAAAAGCAGCACAGGACATAGAATCTGAGTTTAATACAGAGAAAACACTAAAAATAGTCAGCAAATGTGTAAAAATCTTAATGGTATAAATGACCTTAGATGGAGAAATGGCATGTGCCACTGCATTAAACTCACAATACACTACTGCATTGAATAGCTTGTATATGCTGAGGATTGAGCTAGCATCAACTAAACAGGAAATGCATGGATTTTAAAAACAGGCAAAGAAAATGATTAAGAGCATTTATTCCAAACTATGAAGAGGGGCATTAAAATAAGTCAATTATTATTATTTGTGGGACTGCCTAATGGTACAGCAGGAGAGGTGTCCCCTGCAAGGACAGCTACCTAGATTTAATTAGATCATCAGTATTCACACTGTCAGAGGCATGATCTGAGAAGATAAGAGAGTGGATTTTTTACACAGCTGATGACCAACTCTCCATTCCCAGCAAGAAGAGGCTTATGTTTTAAAATATCTGGCAGCCCCTGAAGCAGGGGTGAAGAGTTCATAGTGTCATAGGTGTTTACTAGGCTAACGGTCACAAGGGCCTTTTTAAGCCTAGCCATGCATCCCAAATGTCTGACGAGTTCTGATACCCTTGATAAGTGTAAGCATGGGTTTAGGAGATGAACCATTTACAGGTTACTTTTTGCATCAGAGACATGGATGCTAAACCAAGGATGAATTTCTGGTTTCCCATCCAATTGTCCAAGCTGCACTTGAATTGGGTTAGGGAGGAACTCTGCTTCACATTGAAGGGGAGCCTGTTCCATAGACGGGGTAGTCTCTGGGATACATACCTGTCTCTCCAGCAGGTCTTATTTATATCACAGGCAAGGTTTACATCTTTAGAACGGAGAATTCTGGTACTGTTTGTTTTGTGGATGTGTAGGAGGTCCATCAGAGTGGGGTCTGACAATGCCCTGTATACTAGGCATACATCTTCCCTCAAAAGCCTGTAGGAGACAGAATACAGGGATAGAGCCTTGAGGTGGTCTGCATAGGACATATTACTTATGCCCTGTATTCTTTCAGTGAGGAACCTCTGTGGATGTTCCATTTGTTGGACACGCCTGTCTAAGTACATACCAAAGATGGCACTGTACTCAATGATACATCTGATGAAAGCCGAATACAGTGGAACAATGACTTCCTTGGACTTAGATGCCATACCTTTATTTATAAGTTGTGCAACATAAAATGATTTCCTTACCACTGTAGACATGTGATGATGAAAGGCTAGATTACTATCTATGTGTGTCCCTAAGTCCCTGACTACTGGGTCAACTCTAAGGGGTGTGTTGTCAATATGATAGTTGCCAGGGATGGATGAATTCCCAAAGGGTACTATTATGCATTTCTTGGCATTTAGTTTTAGTCCATGAATCTGACACCAGTTGTTTGTCTGTGTCAGCCCCTCCTGGAGAACATTTGTGTCAATGTGAGATTCAATGACAGCTTCTAATTTGCAATCATCTGCAAATTTAGTCAGCCAGAGACCACTGACATTGGCCCTGACTTCTAAGAAGTAAATGCCAAAAAGGAGAGGTCCAAGCACTGATCCCTGAGGGACTCCACTTGTGACTGGCCTCTTTGTAGAGATGGACCCCCCCCCCCCCAATTCTAACTGCAGAGTGCTGGGGTTAGGCAGGTATGCAGAGATTTGCAAACACATATCCACAAAAATGCAAATCTGATGTTGCAGAAAGGAAACAGCAAGTAAATTAAATAAAACAGTCTTGGCCTTACATTATGCATGCCCACGAGAGTAAGCGGTTTCCTGCAGGCACTACATGGTTAGTACTGGTTGTGCAGGCAGTATAATCAGGAAAAAAAAAGAAAAAAGAAAAACTGAATATGTAAGGCAAAGTTGGGGGAAAACACAAAAACATAAAGTCTGGTAAAATGACATTCTGCAAAAATCCATGTTTTCTTTAGAAATTAAACCATAAATGGAATGTAAAAATACTTGAGAGAAAATGCTTTGGTAAGACACACTCAGTTAATACAAAAAATAATTAAAATAATCTGGAGGAACAGTGGTATCTACTGGTTACTTTGCAACTGTAGTCTGACTGATTAACTTGGTTCATCGTTAACATATAATCTCTTAGGAAGACAGTGAACCATAATTGTTTCAGTCAGGCATACTAAGAGACTCAAGCAAAAAAAATTCTTAACTCATTTTTTTCTTTTCTCTAAGGAATCTTTCTGTTCACTGATATACACACAAAATATGAAAGTGACTACCAATTAAAGCAATAACATAAACATGAAGGGACAATTAATGTCATTAAAATATTTGGCACATAGCGTTATACTAAAAATATATCCTAAATCCACAAAACGAGATGTATCAAAAATGTTTAAATTTGGGTACCTAAAAATGAAATCTAACGGCATTTGGCAGTGAAGTTAAAAGGCCTAGCAATAATGTTAAGATTTGTTTTATTCTGTATGTAAACAGAACAAGAAGTTAAAATTTTGAAAATGAAGACGATGTAAGCATCTACTGGAGGGAATGGTGGTCTTTCTAAAAGGTAAGCAAACTACTTTTGTAGAGGATATGGCACTTTAATCAACTACTACTGCAGTACATAATGAACCAAACTATGAAAAGTAATGTTTTAGAAATGGTCTGAATGCTTTACAAATTACATTCTACAAATGATGCTGTTCCTGCAGAATCACTTCTGCACACCTGTGGTACAGAGAATTACTCTAGACTGCAGCAGATATCAGAAACATTTTGTTTAGCCATCTCTAGGTTTTACAGGGTAAACAGTAACACACAAAAAAATCAGTTGAATAAAATATCAGTGGAAAATGTGGAGCACAAAAATATATAGATAGTCATTTGGCATTTTCTGTTTTCTGCTACTATGTGGACATGAGCCTGTCCCACAGGATGAAATGCAGACGGACAAACCTCCCTGCCCCTTCCACCATCACAAAAGCAATGCAGATCTGCAAGTTGTTTAAGTTATGCATACAGTGTCATTTCTGGTTGTCACAGCATTATTGACAGCAGCATAGATCAAAACAGAATAATAAATAAGAGAGACAGTCCATTTTCTCTTTGTCAAAATGTAAAAGTCAATCCAAGCTTCATCTGTAGATTCTGCAAGTAAACTATATCAATTAAAAAGGGTCACTGGCCTTGTTATTTTGTTCCATATATGACTTTCTTGAATGACTTAACACTACATAATAAAAGTAATATATACCATTTCTCATTTCCATAAGTCTGCACCATTAATAAAACATTTTTACAGAAAATTATTGTGCATAATTATGTCCATGGCTCAATTATTCAGAAGCAAATGTGTAGCTTGCTTAATTCACCCACAGCGACTTACAAACATTTAAAATGACCACATGCAAATGTTGACCATGTATAAATAGGTCTAGCACTTCAAGCAAGCCACAGCTTTGCAAAAATACGAACACAGTACAATAGCAAAACGAATTCCATCATAGCAACCAACACAATACAACAGAAAAACTAATTTGATCATAGCAACCACAGGGCAACAAGACCTCAGGCAGGAAATGACATGGGTTACCTGTGTACTGGTACTGGAGTCACTCTGCAGACGAATGTGGCTCTGTCTGTCAGAGCTACAGCTTTGGGAAGACTGTAATATGAGATGGTAACTTAGTAAAAACAATAATACAAGTATCATTCGATTATCATATAACACTGAAGCAGGCAAAAATGCATGTTCTTTGGACTAAAAAGGTCCTTATCATGATGAAAAACCTCACAAATTAAATGCAATTTTAGGCACAGATTAGTGTAAAAACTGAAATAGTCATCCTCACTCTTCAATGAGCACAGTTTGCAATGTTTACTTAAGAAACTCAACAGTGACTCAAATTCAATTAAAATATATGTGCAGATAAACATTTCTATACTAATCATGAAAAATAAAAACTTGACTGTGAGCTGCACAGGAAACTAATTCATGAAAACAAATTAATAATAAAAATGCATAAATCAGGGAGGACAAAGTTGACACCAGTTTGGTACTCTTGTGTTGACTGTTCAGCTCAATAATATACTGCCATGCGTGTGATTTGAGTGCCATCTTTCCAAGCAGAAAATGCTCAATGCAAGTAAAAACAGCTATGGGACCAAGCATGATGGCTGTGGATTGGCTAGCTGCAGGGCTATACTCCTGAGGCAGTTTCTAACAAGATTAAGAAACATGTGACATTATTTTACTGCAATGTATTATGCAGAAGATAAAACAGCTAGTTATAACTGTAAAAGAATGCTGCATAGCTGTTAATCATGTTATACTTCATATGGTTACTGCAGGATGACAGTGAAATAATCATCTCCATGTTTGTTCCAGCTCATGTACATCGACAATTCCATCACTCTCCCATTATAGCCAGACAGATGACATACATAGTGTGAATTCACATGAGAAAAGTTTAGGTCTGCGTCCACTTCTGTCTCTGAACTCAAACCATATGGATATAAGTCCCTCCCTCAGAACTGCTCACATGGTTGCTTTGGACATTCACAAGCAAGCAATGCCACTCCTCTCTGCCAATCACTGACTGGCTGCCTGAGCTTTCACTTTTATCCCCCCAGGGACTACAGTTTACAAACAGACTGCAGGGTGAAAAACCAGTTTAGATAACTGGAGACAAGGCCCCCCCCATAGAACAGTTAGTCTGCATGGTAGAAATACTGTCCAAAAGACATAATAACTGTTATAACATACACATCAGCCTTCAGTGTCCCCAGAAGCAGCCTCCTCTTGGATATTACAATACTATATCAACAAGCTGTTTATGCAAGAGTCTGTGTGCCGCCTTAATGATCCCTGTCAGTAAGTCGCATACTTGCTCCTTCAGCCTTTTCCATCATATGACTCTAGTATATGCAGGATCCATATCAGATAACCATCACTTCATATTTCTACCATCACACACCCATTATGCCATTAATCTGATTAACCAAGACCCATAGAGAAGACAACAATGAACCTAATTTACCTATCAAAATTACATTACTACTAAAAATAATTCACCAAACAACAACCAGAGCAATATCAACAACAGAAGAACAGAGGGAGAAAATGACTGCAGAGACAGAACTGAAGATATACATACACTGTAATTGCGAGCTGGCTCACATCTCTATTATACGATTTTATTAATTTCTGACACTAAGAAAAATAACTTCTATTTTGTAATTCCCACTAACCCTAGTCTGATAATCTGGCTTGTAACATTTAGTGAAAGTGCTTTCAGATTGATCAAGTCACTGCCACATAAGTATACCAGTTGATGCCTTTCCAAAGAAAGTGGTCAATGCTGCTGCCCCCCAAGTCGAGAAGGAAATCAGAAGGCCCTAGATGTACTTGTCAGAAGAGACATATCAAAATTCTACGCAGTTGGCAAACCATATGGAAATGGTCTGATTATGTACAGCAGCTCACAGTTTACACAGGGCAAATAAATCAGCTGATTACAAGTATTCATATTTTTAGTACCAGAAAAAAGGGCAATGGATACCTTCTTACAGACATCAAATATAGTACCATTTCACTTGGGTTTTGAAGCTGGGGGTAAAGGATCACAGTTCAGATTTTGGATGAACAGTTATGATCAGCATCACTTTTGCACACAAAAACAGATAAGAAGACTTTTAGTTCAGATGCAACTAAGAGAACTAGGAAAGGCACTGAAAGGAGGCATGTGCAACCCTACTCTATGAATAGATCACCTCTGAGAGACAGCAACAGGGACTACAGCATGCATCTTTAAAGAAGAGAAAATAATTTGCTGATCTGACCAGTAAGGAACCAGCAGAAGCAGACTGGTGCTGGGTTCAAAGATCAAGATGTAAAAAAAAAAAAAAAAAACAGGAAATGAAAAGTAATTACTCTTTGTAGGGAGCAGATAACACTTTTACACCCAAGCCCTTCTTCAAAATGGAATGCCACTGCACCTTGGAGAAAAGGGCAAATGATACAACACTTTTTGAAACTGTTATTTAACACACAGATAAGTGCTTTCGAGCATTAGCTCTTCGTCAGATCTAACAAACAGTCAAAATCAACCATATTTAAACAAATAGCAACTAATTAGAATCAATAGCACAACCTATGCCCCATTCAATAAGGGTTTTAAAGGCATACAAGCATTTAACCCAGGTGTATGGTTAGCTTGTAATTCAGCTATCCATCTTAATTCCGCTAATTCAGTGCTATGTACGTCATCCCCATACTCACTTTTTGAATGTATAACACCATAAACTGAACTCTATGCTCTTTATTTATTTCAATATGTTGATATAGAGCATTACTTCTCAAACATAATCTGATGTGACTCATATGTTGCAATATATGTTGTTTTAACATTCTATTAGTCTTCCCAACATAGAATGCTTGGCAGAGGTTGGGTTACTGAGTTCCTCTCCATATGGGTGGAGAAGAAACTTAAAATAATGTTATCTTATGCGCCAGAAGTGATAAATGACACTTCCTGTTTCTTACAATCTCTGAGTGACTCTTATGAATATATATAACTGTTCATTAAAGTTACATATTTGTGACTTTAGATGTAAATAATGTATTTACTGTGATTCTGAATTCTTATGGAATCACAGCTGTTAAAGATTTTATTCCAACTCATGCAACATTTGATGAAAAGAAAGTTACACAGATATGTGCTTTTCTTGGCTTGATCTTGTGCAATAATTTATTCATGTTTTATGATCAATATTAATGGCAGAGAGATGGTGTAGCCATGGTTATCCCCTGTGCCAACATCTATGCCAACTTGGCGTTGGCACAGTAGGAGGCTACCCATGTTCTATCTAGTACTTGTCCATGGAAGGCAAGTCTGAAAATACACCATTGTTTTGTGGATGACATATTTATTTTATGGAGTGGTACAACTGAAAAACTATTGTCATTTGTTAGATACCTGGAAAACACAACAGATTTCTTATGTTTTACTGTGAGTTATTCTGCTGAATCAATAGATTTTTTGGTGTGAAGATTTACAAAGCTTTGACTGGCAAACTACAAACCAGAGTGTATAGAAAAAGTTGTTGTAGAAATAACATGTTACTGAATGACAGTATGCAACCAAGGCACATTTTTGATAATGTAATGAGTGGACAGGGCTAAGAATCTCTAGACTATGCACTGAAGATAGTATACATGGAAGTGAGCTAGATAATATGCAGTATATGTTTGTTAGTCGAGGCTATCCAACACAAAAAGTTAAGAGAACAATAGCCAGGACAAAAAATTGGAGACGGAATAGAGGCAAGCCATGGTTTGAATGCAATATGGGAAATTCTGACAATGGGACTATAGTTAATGAACAGAAGCTAAGAAATAACCCGTTTGTGAGAATACATTTACACTATAATGGTGATATAGATGCCCTATCCCAGGTGATAAAAAAGAACTGGAAGATTAAAAGCTGTTAAGCTGAAAGCACTAGTAGATCCCCACCCCAGATTTACTTGTACTAAAGGCCAAAATCTGAAGCAGATTTTATGTAAGAATATACTTCCCAACAAGTCCACAACACATAGGAAGAAGTCGGGAACTTTTAAATGTAAGAAATGCAAGGCATGTCAATATATTAAAGAAAATGGCATCTTTGTACACCCTGTGTCAGGTAGGGAGTATAAATCTAGACTACATGCAGACTGCAGAACTAAAAATGTGGTGTATTTAGCTGAGTGCATATCTTGCAAAGCATTCTATGTTGGGATGACTAATAAAATGCTAAAACAACGTATATTGCAACATATGAGTGACATCAGATTATGTTTCAGAAGTAATGCTCTATATTAGACATGTCCAACCTGCGGCCCGCGGGCTGCATGCGGCCCTTAGAGCTCTTCCATGTGGCCCTCAACCTCTAACTGCAACATTGATGTACGCATGCCCCAAAACACTTTTTTTTGTTTTGTGTTTTTCGCTCCCATGACCTGTAACGATAATGTCGGTGTGCACATGCGCCAAAGCACCTTCTAGCTCTGTTTTTGAGCCAAAAAAGGGTCAGTGTGTTTACGCCATTATTTTGCGCCAAACAATCAGTGTGTGTGTGTGTGTGTGTGTTCTCGCTGAAGAGGGACTCATGTATGGATTTGCTGCTGTTCCCTTTTAAAGGGACAGCAATTACCTGTGTTAATAGGTAAGTACGGAGTGAGTGAGTGCATGCATGAAAGCAGAATTGTGTGTGTGAAAGTAGAAGAAGAGTGTGCGTGTGTGTGTGTGTGTGTGTGTGTGTGTGTGTGTGTGTGTGTGTGTGTGTGTGTGTGTGTGTATGTGTGCATGAGAGAGAGAGAGAGAGAGAGAGACGCATGCACAAAGAGGCTAACAATGATCATTCTACCTACTGAACACAAACAAGTTAGCTCACAAATATATCATACATTAAGAGTACACTTTCATTAAATTGCGGCCTTCCTGACAGGGAGAGTGTTGTATTGAACATGAACTCATACCTCTTAACTGTATGGATTTTTAAAGAATGTCTGGATTTTTGACTTATCTTCCAATTTGTGTCTTTTGCTTAGGAAAATAAAGTAGTCATCCAAGGTAATGCACTTCCAGGGAGTAAGAATGAGACAGCAGCCTAGGGTTAATGGGTCAGTAGTGGAGTGACTATGTGGGACTGTAGCATATAAAGTTGTATTGTTTTTTCAGACAAACAAAAAAGCACCTAGTACTGTTTTTTCATTGGTAGGTTCTAAGCAGTGGTAGATTGGACAACAGTAAGCTTAGCTTTGGCGGATCATCAATACTGGCAAATCAAGTGGGCACAATGTCATTTTTTAAATGTTGGGGATTTTAGTGTGTATGTGTGTGCTTATGTGTTGGGAGTGCTGCAACAGTAGATAATTATTAAAGACAGAGACTTACGGACTGTGGAGAACATGTTTCTTTGTTTCAAAACCTAATACTTGGGTACGCATGCCAGAAGTAAATTTTTTAAGACATAGCTTCTTGCCATTTACAGTGGATGGATATTTACATTTAATGGACAATATATTAGTGTGGGCCTGTGGGGTTCTGAAGGATGCCAAGTCTACCACTGCCGATGTCTTGTAAAGTGACCTGGAAATGGATATTGGGATGTTACTGAAAAAATATAGTAAGCGGGCTTAGAAATATAGTTTAATTAAACAAAGTGTATTTTCAATTTACAGGCCATAATTTAATTTATTTCAGGTAGTCCAGATACTGGTAGATTGTACACCATTAGACTTAATTAGGGAGAGCTGTCATTCTGGGGAAACAAGCAGCCCTAGTTTCAGTGAAAGCTCTGTGGTTGCTTGCAGGTAGGAAGTTGCAGGATGTTGATGCAATGTGTTTTATGCATTACTTTTAATGCATTTGTCATTTCATAGTTTTCTTTGATGCAAAAGAAGGCAGGACTGAATGAGCCATATAATGTTTAACTGACAATAATGGGATAGAAAGATTATAAGTGATGTATAATGTTTGCAGCTACAGTTGTTTCAATGGTGTCTGTGATGCATAACTATTTTTGGGCCTGTGTCCTACTTTTATTTTTCGCTTTGTCCAGATTTCTTGCTCTAAGGTTGAGAGGTATGGTTCCATACTAAATCAGAAGTTGTATTTACCTTGGAAGACTTTTCGGCATAATTATGAAAAACAGAGCCGTTTTAATATCTCTGCTTATTTCCAATATAAACTGCCATGCAACCTTGCAAATAACCTTCTTATTAAGCTACTTTACTTCTTTTGGAATTGACAGGTATGATTCATCTGTTCGGACATAAGCATAGAGTGCTAATGTGACTTTGATTTCTTGCAGCAGTCTGTGGTTTACATAATCACAATAACTTTTCTGTGTTTCTGGGTGTGTAATCAATTTAACAGTTTTAAAGATGTTTTCCAAAAATAAATAAATAATCCTCTCTACATTTTGAGCTATTGACAAAGTCTGGGAATTTGTTTTTTTCTAAAGCGAAGGTCAGCATTACAGCTCAGTAAACTGTCAGTCTGTGAGTAACTTCTTCACAAATTAAAATGTCTGAATGTGAAATGGATTTAGATTGGAGGGAAGTTTATTTTTATTTTTTTTTATTTTATTTTACATTTGTTTACCGGGAAAGTTCGACTGGGCACAGGTCCATTTTCAGTGGAGGCCCGGGGAGAAAAGCTCCAAAAATAACACAAAATAATATAATACATGAGAGAGAGAGACAGCAAATTATGGATGTAGTACTCATACACTATGGCAGAGATTACATCTTGTAACAGTGAGAATCACTGCGGTACAGAATAAACTTAAAAACATTTTTTTTTACAGTTATAATTACAGCAAAGCAAATATCAATGAGTTAAGATTTTAGGAGAAAGCTGTTTGTACACAGCTGAAGCTCTGAAACAATCTTTTGGTATGGATTAACTTGGGGATTGACACAAGTTATATGTTTACACCAGTATGTAGCATTATAGTTTATGGTTTTGTTATTGATTTACTTTTTGCCAAGCAGTTTGTTGATTTATTGATGGTCCTTTTGGTGGTGGGAAATTACATGGATGAATCCATCTCTATTATGATTTTTTATTTTCAGATATTTTGACTTCCAGACAATTTCATTCAGTGAGTGGGTGCCATGTGATTACTGAGGTTGCCTATTTTACAAGTAGGGGCTTTTGTGTGTGTGTGTGTGTGTGTGTGTGTGTGTGTGTGTGTGTGTGTGTGTGTGTGTGTGTGTGTGTGTGTGTGTGTAAGAGATTTAATATGTATATTGAATATAATTTTACAAATGGAATTCTTAGTTAAACATGCCCCTCTTCTTGGGCAACTAGACTTGAATAACCAATATTAGATCTTAGCCATCCAGCTGGGAAAGGTTAGTATGTGGATTTTCCATCTGGTTTGATGAAGGCTATGCTACTTACCCAAGGACTACATTTATGGCTATCCATCCAGCCATCATGTTGCTGAACTACATTGTTTGATAATGAGAGGAGGTTTTTACAGAAGTTGAAGGTTTTTGTGTCAAGAACCTGTCCATAAAAAGTGGCTTGTTTATGTTACAGTGAAGGCTGTGGTCTTTGTAGTGAGCATTTAAGTATAACCAGTATTTCTGAGGTAGAGGAAGTCTCTTAAGGCAGGATCTTTCTTAGCCTGGAAAGCAAGCCAATGGTATTTATAGGGGCCAGTGAGAGACAGAGGAAAGCAAGAAGCTTTTTAGTCTGTTTAGATAACTAAGTGAACTTAGTCCTTTGACCTTTTTTGGCAGAAATGGTTGTAGTCTTTCTTTTGGCAGGGTGTTTTGCTGAGGCACATGTCAAAAGGGGCATTGCACTGAATAATGGCTCTTGTAAAGGAAGAATACAGGGATGTTACGACCTCTTTATCCCTGGATGAGATACCCTTACTAATGAATTGGGCCATGTAAAAATCTTTCCTTACAACGGAGACAACGTGGTGGTCAAAAGTCAGGTTTCTATCAACCTGGGAGCCCAAGTACCATACGACTTATTGCATGCTTACAACATTGTTATTAATGTGATCATTTGTGGGGACATCACTCTCTTCATAGGGGATGATGATGCATTTCTTGGCATTTAGCATGAGGCCATATTTCTGGCACCAGTTATTTGTTTGGGTGAGACCCTCTTGTAGCTTATTAAGACTTGTTTTATTAAGTCAGTAATGTGAATTCTTTACTTTATTGCAAATTTGGTCGGTTATTTTTGTGGATTATAGTATTTAGGACTGCTAATGGTGACATTTTACGTAGTTGGACTGCTGGAATGGTTTTCCCAGTGAGAAATGCTAGTGTTGTAGTGAATATCTGTTTATTTGTAATATATATATATATATATATATATATATATATATATATATATATGTATGTGTGTGTGTATATATATATATATATATATATATATATATATATATATATATATATATAGATATAGATATATTAACTAAGAAGTTAGAGTTAACTGTTAGATTAGAGAATTAGAATGAGAATTAGAATTTTAAGGCAAATATTAGGCATTTATTCATTGTTCAAATGCACCTACAGTACAGCCAGGAGATCGACTGTGGTCTTCCGGAGCAACAAAAGAGTTAACTATATGATATATTTTATATGTGGCCCCAAGACCATTTCTGTTCACTCAATGCGGCCCCAGCAAGCCAAAAGGTTGGACACCCCTAAACATATTGAAATAAAGACCATATATTTCAGCTTATGGCGTTATACATTCAAAAAGTGAGTATGGGGGTGACATTGTACATAGCACTGAATTCGCTGAATTAAGATGGATAGCTGAATTACAAGCTAACCATACACCTGGGTTAAATGCTTGTATGCCTTTAAAACCCTTATTGAAGGGCTGTAGGCTCTGTTATTGATTCTAGTTGGTTGTTATTTGTTTAAATATGGCTGATTTTAACAGTTTTTTTAGATCTAATGAAGAGCTAATGCTTGAAAGTGCTTATCTGTGTGTTAAATAAAGTTTTAACTGGTCGTGGTGGCTCCAGTGGGTTTTCTTTTTATCCTGTATGGTATATTTTACCACTGTGGACTTTTACTTCTTCCTTGGCTGCCTTGGATTTTTACTGCATTTTGAAATTGTGGTTCTTGAAAATTATGATAGAGCATCTTTCCACTTACCTATGATAGAACTCTGTAAATCACAGAAAGCTATGACTGCATAAATTAGATGCACTGACTAATATTTCATGAGAACTTCATGGACTCTTACTTTGAAATCTTTTAATTTTGCATACTGACATGATGCAGGATATGCAAAGAGGTTCAAATACTGTAAATGGCTGTAGGCAATCATCCCAGCCCATATCCGGTACATTTTTTTTAAGATTTGGGTAGGTGATGGGGATGCAACTGGCCTGCCAACATTCACCTAGCCAGCTGATATCCACTGTTGATGTTCCTAAACAAGTAGGGTAATTGGAAACTTTTAGGTCCATATTTAGAGGGCCTTCTGACTGCAAAAACAATATGACAAAAAGGCTGTCATGAAACTTGTAAATATGTAAGCCAGGATGCAGAAAATGTTCTGGAAAGCAATGTAGACTATGACACCAATTACTGGAGCATGAACTGTACTCTAAGTACCCTGTCTGGTGGCAACAAATAACTTACCTCAGCAGGATGTAACACTACTATGGGAAACACCTCATGTAAAAAGTGACACAAAGCAGACTTTGGTGTGTAGTGCCTTGCCTAGAAAATCCAAGAAAGTGATGACAAGGAACTGAAATTCAGGCTCCAAACTGACGTGGTCAAATGGTCAAGTACAAAGTCTAAGACCCTTGACAAATGCAAGACTTTTAAGGAGGCACAAGATGTAAGACAGCAGACAGAACAAACCAGACTACAGGTCATGATGTCAAAGGGAGACACACTGACAAACTGAAGCAATGAGTTTAAAAAAGAAGAATAAGAAGGATCTGAACTCAAGAAATGGACAAAGTAAGGAAGAATGAAAGGCAGGTCCGCATGTAAGGAAAGAACATTTTCAGTTTATACCAAAGAGAAAAGCGCTTCCACTTACGAGTAGGAATCAGACATCCATGAAGGTGTGGAGTTCATGCTGCAGAACTGTATGGCATAGGCAACCACTCATATTCATGCAGCATTCCTTCATCTAAGCAAGGACTGTGTAGTACCTGCAGCCCTCCTAGAAGAGGGTGGTATCATGGATGAAACTGTGAGTAGAATGCACACACAGCTCACCACAGTGCTGCAACATCCACTGAAGCTGTGTTCCAATGAACACACTCATACGGTTTCAATGCCAACATCCAATCACATACATAGCAAAAGTAACAGAGCCCCATCCCTTCCCAGTGCCCCCTCAATACACACACCTGACATGCATAGCACCAGGTTGATGTCAGTCATATTGTCAGACAACACACAATTTCCTGTGGTTTACACTGATCACTGTGAAATCCCCCACCTGCACAAATATCTGTGCCCTGCACTCTATACTTTGTTACTTGGTTATGTTACACCAGATGCACAGTGTGTCCAGTCTGTACATGGAAGAGCACACCCTGGTTGTTTGTTGCATACATCATTTTTAATTTTCTGCACAATGGTTTATTCTAGCCCATAGTTATATGCCAGCTGCCACCTCTTAGCCACTGCCACAGTATACTATGCCCACTTTTGACTGTCACAGTTCTCTGCTGCTGATAGCTCCTCCCCAGCCTCCTCATTGGGCACTGCCTAGTGTGTGACATAGTCGACTGCTGCTGCTGGCTCCTCCCCAGCCTTCACATTGGGCACTGCCTGGTGTGGTGGAACTTTTCCTACATGCACACTCCCTGATGCAACTGTTTCCTCAAAATTATATTATATGCATGACAGAACCAATAGAAAATATCTTTGTACATGTGCTAGGGCCATACTACAGGGCAACATCAGAGATACCCAGGCAGAAAGAACCTTCAGCAGGTCAAACACATACTCAACAATGACCTGGATTTGAGAGAGGGAAGAATCGTAGGCTACTGCTTGCCATGGCCTGTGGATTTCTAACAGGTGTCATTAACCATATCTTCAGGGCCTATCTGGTATCACCAATAAGATGCCACCAGGGAAAATTGCCCAAAGCAAGCTACTGATATAGGCCACATGTATGTAATATGTGGAAGTCATGGGTAACACCTGGGTGGCTACAGACCGACTGTACATTATATTACAGACCACCTGACAGTTATTGGAGTGGTAACCTTTATGGTTAACATACCATCTTCCCTGCTCACAGATGGGGCCTTTATTTCTATGTGAGTGTAGTCTATGGCCCCCAATACCAGGGAAGTGTGCTATGCATGGTGTTGTCTCTCTCTCTCTCTCTCTCTCTCTCTCTCCTCTGTGGTTCAAGGAAGGCATATATGCTCCCTCACATGCTGTTGTATGAAATTCAGGAACTGGTAGGGTATCATTGAGGCAGATGCTTGGGATATCCCTACAACATCCCCAACTGGTTGTTGAAAAGCCCCTGTAGCTAGTACTCTCAAAGCCACACATACCTTGGCATCCACAAAGATGGGCACTCCACGTATCTTAAGAGCCTGCAGATGAGGGACAGACAGTTCCTGCATGGTGATTCCACAATGCTGTGAAGGGCACAGATGGATGACATGGTGCCTCTAAGGATGATGACATACAACACTCTGACTAACAGCCATGAGTAAAGCCTGTTTCATATACCAGTTTGTTAATGCTGCAGCTGCCTCATACATCATTACATGGTTTACCTCCTATAACTCCAAGATTTTAATGTGATCAATAGCTCTGGAGCTAGGGCAGCTAGTCATGGAATATATGCATGTCTCTGAAGTGCTCCATCATGCGGAACATTTTCATTCACATATGTGAAGTCCTTCATTTTAATAATGTTTAATAATGTTAATAATGTTAATGGAGTCCGGCTAGTTTAAGTTATTTTTATCTATGAAATGTCTGATTTAATAAGGTGAGAACACTGAAACTATATGTAGGTACTGTCAGTAGCTAAGGGAGAAGTCATACATATTTTTCCATCCCTGTAAGACTAACCCAGATGGCTCTCCTACCTGCATCAAATTGGCCCATTTGTTCCAAGTTTGCAGGAGCTGGTATTCCCAGGTGGGAGAGAGCCCTATGGCCCATGTGTTCTTGCCAGGGATGTCTATCTATTCATGGTGAGAATAACATTCTAGGAGGATGCCTGTCTTGCTAGTCTTGTGGGGGAACCAACCCTCTTCCGCAGCACAGTATCTCCTCTCCTGTGTGTCATCTCTTCTGAACTATAAGTGCCTCCATGGGTTCCCCTTAGCACACAGTGTGACATGCACATGGCAATGTGGGATTCATAGACTTCAGCTCCACATGGTAGACACCTAGCACCCCCATTAGGTGTCAAGCATTTGGTGAGCCAGTGCTTTCTCCTTCCCTCCCCCAAAGATGGGGGCAGTGACTATAAAACCAAACATTATGCAGTATATTCTACGTATATGTTCACTTTTAATGGCACATCAAGTGTCTTGTGCAGCATACAATATGTGAATTTAGGAAGCTGTATGTGGTGTACATATAAATATTGACGAAGTAACACCTAAATACATAGTATGTATACTTTTTCTGTCACTCCATGTATGTGCTTCCTGCAAAAGACTGAGTATGTATTTGGTCAACAGATGTTTAGTTGACCATTTATGATTGACAGAGCTGCTGGTCGATAGGTGTCTGAAGTGTCTGAAATTGCTCAATTCCTGGGGTTGGGGAATATGCACTTTCCCATGTTTGTGTGATCTCTGAGTTAGTTTGTATAATTGACAGGAAGTATGGGATGCAGGGGGCCTTGCCCCCCTGCAAAAAATATTTGTTTTTTAATTTTAAATTTTGCATATACAGTAGCTGTTTTTTAGTGCATTCATAGTAGCATGTTGATATTGTTGTTTTTCAGTTTTTGCATCAAAGTTTTGCATGTTGACATTGGGTGCATTCAATGTGCAGTACAATACCCATATATATGTGTATGTATATACGTGTGTGTGTGTGTGTGTGTGTGTGTGTGTATATATATATATATATATATATATATATATATATATATATTATATTTCATAATATGTACATGTATTTCAGTTGACATATATATATATATATATATATATATACATATATAGTTTACAATGGTATTATTTCTTGAATCTTTTTGATTGAGATAATGAACAAAATGAAAGTAAAAGGTCTAATGATGACATTATGTCCATTTTAATCTTTCACATTATATGATGTACAGTATGGTACTGTGGTTCTTGCTGTTATCATGTTGCACTTTGTGTTCCCTGACAACTGCTCCAGTTTGTGACAGAAGAGGCTTTTTTTAGATGAGAGAGATTGCTCATATCCCTGCAGCAATCACTATCTAACCACATGTGTACTTAATTACTTCAGATGTGTAATGGGTAGGACAGCATTATGACTGGTATTTCAGACATTTTAGACTGATTATTGTTATATTTTCTTGTCACACAATGATGTACACTGGCATGGTTGCATAAATCTATACTTAGGAATAGTAAACCAGTGCTGTTTTGCTTATATAGCTCTTTCTAAGTGCTTGATGTACAGTTTAGCAGAGTACATCATGTGTTGTCTTAGTGCACAACTAAATGCCTCACCTAGTGTATTTTTAACTTATTTCATTATACATATACATGGGCACTTTGTTCCATTCATACCTCTGAACTTCTCAAACCAAAAAATCTGGACAAAGCCATAAATAGTGGGAGGACAGAGGCCCAAAACAGAGAAAATTTTTAAATACTGCTCTTACAAGCTTAGAAAGTCAATAGAATAACAGATTTTACAATAACATGGATTTTCTGAAGGGTATGACGTTTGAAACTCAAATGTCTATCATTATTTTCTGAATTCGAATTCAACCCTCAATGATTTGTCAATGATTTTCCAAAAAAACAAAATTTTATGAGGAATAGACCAAAAATATGAAGCAAAAATCTGGACAGTTGAGAGGTATGATTGCATTATTTGGGGATCTGGTGCATTTTTCTTTCTTAAGCCTCGTATGCTGTTTCATTACAGGCTTTCTGTATTACACTGTGGTATTAGCAGGTGTCCATCGATATTTATGGCTTGAGAGTTATGCATCTTCCTAACAGCACAACATTTTTCTGTTTTCTAAATACGTAGCACAACTTGAAAATTCTGTGCATTTTTGCAAAAAAATTCTCTGCACTTTGATGACTTGGAGTAACATGTTTCTTGAGTCCAGGCTATTGTGCAGGTTCACTGGATTTGTTTAGCCTGTTAAATACACAGCGAAGTAGTTATGCATTCACTTAACTGCCAATATCCACAGAACTGCATCATGAGTCCCCCTCAGCATTAGGTGCCTGCAGTGGGCCTCTCAGGTCTTTGAATCTGACAATAGGTGATAAGGGCAGAACTATTAGTACATTATGCAACTTAAAAAAAAGCTTTTTGGTCCTTAACCTGGAGTACTGTTTATGTTTGTTATGAATTATACAGTAGTAAGAACAGTGAGGAAATATAATAAAGACACACATACACACACATCCCTTGTATAAATACTTTTGGAACATTTATCAAATTAAATTAAGAGGGATGCTTAAATGAAGTAAGAAATAAAAAATATTTTGTTTAGACTGGTTTATAATGGAATTTTACAAAAGTTGTACTTACTAGAACTGTGCCTCTTTAACACCACTTTCTGTTGTATAACTCCATGTAGTGACAGCTGCTTTGAATAACATATGATTGATGCATATGTTTTCATTATAAGGAAATATGATAACGCACATAAATGACATTTTCCAGTTTCAGTAGCTCCAGTAACATCTTTTTCCCCATTAAAGTTATCTGTTACTTTTTTGCCTGTGATGTTACCCTATATGGAAGATAGTAAACTAAGAACATTAATCATAGACTAAAAAATGTTTGTGGTACACTAATCAGTATTTCATATGTAAAAAACACTATACTGAAATCCATAGAGGTAGCAGTGGTTCACAACTAATAAACAGATGAAATCATCTGGCAAATAAACAGCTTGTTGTCTGCCCCAAAACAGAAAAAGGCAGAAATGAGTTACAGTAAATTCTCAGTTAACTGCAACTCAAGCAACCGACAAAAAAAAAAAATTCTGTGCAATTTTCATGTGTTGCACTTTTTGTCCCCCCCCCCCCCCCCCGCAGAAACATACCTTACGGTTTTACAGTTTTAGAGTTTTATAAAGGAAGATAGGAATAAATTCATTCTCTCCCCAGCCTGAGAACAAGTCAAACCAAATAGTATAGGGTACAGTATTAGTCAGGCCTACTTTTAACAGTAACTCTCAAACAACCAGAAAATACAGTACCAATCCCCATGGAATGACAGTTTATCATCAACTCTTCTCCTTATGTATCATAACAATAATCAAAACAAGAGTTATAATATTATATCTGATTGCATACAATTGTTTGATGCATTGATTGCCAAAATACAGGCTGGGTAAATTTTAGAGTGGCCGTATTAATTATGAGAAAAGGGAGATACTTCATTTCAATATAAAGTGCAAGTAGTTTTCTTTTTCAGAGATGTCATAACCTCAAACTTGGTTATAAAAAGGGCTGAGGATGTGAGATTATGAGGGACTTGGTCCAATGCAAAAATAATGGTTCAACATTTTGCATTGAGAAAGTAAATTTCTATTTCCACTGAATGTTGTTTTGGATGGTGTTTTGAACTATTTTTCTTATCAGAGCCTGATCTGATAAATCAAATTTCAACATAACCATCCCTAACTTATTCAAAGTATTTTGACTCTTAGTACACTTTCTTTGTGGTAGTTTGCTGTAACATGCCTATTTTCCATGTAGTACTAATGTAGTTTCTGGTGTACTGGTTCATTTTTAAGATATCTCTAAAATAAGTTGCCAAAGCCTGTGGAACCTTTTGGACAAAAGTTGTAAATGTAAATGATCTGTGTTTTCTGAAGGAACTAGAACTATTACCTGTTATATGAGATATTTGCAAATAATTCTCAAGATAATGTCAGCTATTGGATTCAAATACCTTAGTGTATTTTGTTTCAGTCATACATATTTATTGTAGTATGGATGTATGCTGGTTCTCTTAAAATAGAAAGTAATACCTAAAATTAATAAGCTTACATTAAAAACTGTATTTTACACATTATGTTAAAAAAAACCTCACACTAGGTTTCAATTCCATTTTTGCAAATGATTAAGGTCTTCTTACCTCATTGCTAACAGTCGAATCTCTGTGCAGCATTCGCTGCATCTGGCTATCCAGACTTGCGCCTGAAGAGCATTTTGCCAAAGCTGCAGCATGAGACTCTTTTTCTCTTTGGCGAACAATCGCTTCACAGCCTATCCACTCAGCCATTGTCTGTTCATAGCATGCATGAACCTGGTCATCTACCTACAAAACGTAAAAATGACATAAATAACTAATGCAGCGTAAATACTAAAAATCTATATGAAGTATTTTTTTCTTCTCTTAAAGCTCCATATTTAATTTCTAAAAATAAAACAGATTCTAACTAAGAAGATGGCAGTGTTAGCAAAATTTAAAAATACAAACTCTAGAGGCTAACAAACCTGGTACAAAAAACATCATTCTGATATACAAGCTATGCATGGTTTATGTGAACCTCATAACAAAATAAATGATAGCTTAAAATGAAAGGGAAGAGCAGTAAAAAGGTAAGCTAAAACAATACACAATTACAGCATACTGTAACTCCTTTGTTATCTGATGCCAGAGAGAGAGAGGTTGGTTAAGGTACCTTCTGTGGTACAGACTGAAGATGCACCTTTTGTAGTCTAAATTTAAAAATGCAAACTAGTCACATAAGGCAAGGACTAGTAAAACCATGATGATGCAATTTAGTCTCTTAATATCTGGACTACTCCAATGATCCCGATAAAGGTGTGATGTCCCTCCTCTGGGCCAATGATCAAGGAGCCTGAATCCTCACCAGTGACACTGGTGAGGGACATTCACTTGGAACAAAAATGGATATATTCAATATTTTCAGAGGTATCTGCACTGAGCCCAAGTTCCCTTAAGAGCACCCAGGAACATGCTCGGTTCAGGGTTTGGGTTTCCCTCTTTCCTCTTTCTCTCTCTGTCTCTCCATGTCTCCAGTAAGACTTCCCACTGGCATAGCTATAGAGTTGAGTCCTCAGCCGAGTGTCCCAGGACAAATCCTCCACCACCCTGTCTATGAAACCAGTGTTCTGTGCCCCTGCTCTAAGTAGCTGACACACACACGCGCACACTCTCGGTGAGATTTGATTTTCACAGAGACACACACACACACACACACACACACACACACACACACAGACACACAGACACACAGACACACAGACACACAGACACACAGACACACACACACACACACACACACACACACACACACACACACACACACACACAGAAAAGGCTGGCACAGATTTACTAGCTATTCCCCTCTGCTCAGACTATAAGTTAGATACTGGCACCAAGACACTCCAAAGCCAGCTACTCTAACGCTCTTACAAGGGTACCCAATTATACTGAGTGAAATTAATGCTAATACAAATGGTAGTGTTTGACCAATGCAGTAAGACGTCCAAGAGCATCTACATTCTCACCAAATAAATATAAGTACTCTCAAAGGTTAAAACATTCTCTAAAAGACCAGCCACAATGAAAAGTTTAAATATATTTAATAATAAATAATAAAAGAACATGAAAATACTAAATATATATTTACAACAAACACTAGAGTTTAATTCAAGGGAAATATTAAAATAACACAGATGAATAGATTCACACAGATACAGAAAAAAAAAGTACTTAGCTAATCTTACTATATTTTCCTGACTAAAGAACTACTATTCCCTGGTTACTTACTAAAGCAAGGCAAGATGAAGTGGGAGAGTGACCCTTCTGTCAGGTTGCAAAAACAAACTGCTCTGAGACTTCCAAATCATCTAGTATTAAAACATCATTTCTGTGCTGGATTACAGAATGATATCACATATATCTGGTCATCTGACTTCTGGTTTCCATACTACCCCCCTTTACTAGAAACTGAACAAGAATCTCACATATAGGTGTCAACATGCACACAGACAGAGCTTTGCTATGATGTGTTACAGCATCTGGAAGCCATAAAACCATTTCAACACTTCCATCCTTCCAGGGTAGCAATTAGTTCACTGCTAAGGACAATACAGCAGGATTCCTAGTCCGTGTTTTCACATGCATTTCATGTCTAGCTGCATTCAGGACTGTAAGATACTATCTTTATGGCCTAAACCTGGTAATTTAATTTCAGGATATTTTTCTAAAAGTTAGCTGGGGCTGAGCTTAACCTCTTCTCTTCCAGTATCCTGTGTTACAATACACACATTTAATCAGTTACAATACTCCAGTCTGACATAAATGCCCATTTCTTTTCTGTATACAAGGACACACTGTTAATACATCTTCAACACAAGCAGCCCTACAAACACTTTTTACAACACAAGCATCTATACAAATCAATTTGATTTACAAATGACATATAATTCTTTACAAAACTCCAGCTAGCTATGCTGGCATATGTTACACATCCAATGACCTACTTCTCCTGGCATAGCTGTCAATACCTCACATCATCAGAAAAGGGATGGTGAATTATGATCAGGCAGTTCTACAAGCTGTGCAAACTGTAGCCAAACACGGAATACCAGTTTGCATCATATATCTATCTATCTATCTATCTATATATATATATATATATTTATTTATATATATATATATATATATATATATATATATATATATATATATATATATATATTTATATACATACACATTTATATACTCTCACATATATATATATATATATATATATATATATATATATATATATATATATCTACTTCTCTGTTCGACAACCCATTTCACTGACACTCATTTGGTCGACACCTCATTTGATGACGACAAAAGTTGGGGGTGTGTAGGGGCAAAGCCCCACAATACCAGTTTGCATCATATATATATATATATATATATATATATATATATATATATTTATTTATATATATATATATATATATATATATATATATATATATATATATATATATATTTATATACATACACATACATTTATATATATATATATATATATATATATATATATATCTGGGATCCGTACAGATCCTTGAATGCACTTTCCACCGATGTAGAAATCACCGAGCATACTTAAGCAAAAGTGCTGTTCACGGAAGCAGCACTTTCAGATAAGTATGCTCATTGTGCCGGTCGTACTACAGTGCAGATAAGGGAAAATTTCTCTTTTCCCCACTGTAGTGTGACCTTGGAGTGAGAATATTAAAGTAGGGGGGTGCTCTTGCCCCCCTGCATAGAAGTAGGTTTAATTTGTGTTTTTTTTTTTTTTTTTTTAAACATACTTTACCGTAAGCGCTTTTTCACTGAAAGCGCTTTCGGTAAAGTATGTTCGGTGATAATGGATTTGGGTTTTTGATCTTTCGATCAAAAGTCCTAGATATATATATATATATATATATATATATATATATATATATGTATATTGGTTGCCAGTTGTGTTCATGTCTCAGGCTAAAATTCTGGCTCAGCAGGACTTAGGTGGGGTGGGGAGGGGAGGATAGGTCCCACCCACATAAAGAAGGAGGTGGCACCCCTTCAATCACCTCAGCTACACCACTTTCTGGGGAGACTAGTGATTCCTAAGTCTCAGCTGGGACACTTCTGTTTAAATTCTGACAAGATTCTTCATGTATCCTACATATGGAACTCACTGCTCTACTGATTAGAAAGTGAGTCCTCCACAGAGTACTTCAGTGCATTCCCAAAGAGATAGTTATTCCACACGACACACTTGTAGTTATTTTATAAATGATCACTAGGTGCTTCGGTGACATTGCATCTTTAATATCCATTTTATTATTTTCCATGTTTCAGATACCAGGTTATGCATTGTGCTATTTTAGTTTTTGTGGTGCAGGTCAGTATTTTGCAGTGCATCATTCATAAAGGATGCCAGAGATGAACTGCTCACCAATCCACAAGCTATCATAGGCAAGTGGAAGGAGTACTTCCAGCAGCGTCTGAATAAAAAAAAAAACTAACAGAAGCTGCACTGCCTGTAGACAGAGCATGTGTTGTAACTTTAAGAAGAACTTCAATGTGAGGGCATGTGTGTATAAATAGAGAGCACGTGCAGGCAGCAGTGCCATTATGAGAGAACAGCCAGAGTGTTAACATGTAGGAGTGCAATAGTCAGTCTGTTTATAAGTTTATTTAAGTTTAAGTTACTAAGCCTCATTCCTGATATGTCTGTATATAATAAAGCTGCTTGGACTGAACCCACAGCTGTTTGTCTGATTTATCTTGACTGGACGAGCAACACTGCCCATAAACATCCTCCCTAACAGATAGCATACTTGCCTTTAGTTCTTGAAGACCAGGAGTTTGTGGATTCTATTCCTACTCCAGATGTTTAGGAGATTTATGTGACCATATGCTACTCGCATATCTGGCCTCTATCAGTCTATGAGTCGCACAATGAAGAGTGAGAAATATGTTCCAAGACTGCCACAAGTGCGTTATTTGTGCTTGGGTGTTGGTATAATGGTTAAGGTGTTTGACTTGCAGACATAGGGTATGGTGGTTGATTCTCACTTGAGTTAACAAGAGCTGCTCAGAGTTTGGTGACTTCAGCCATCAGACTTGCTGAATCTAGGCTGTTTGGTATCACTGTGCTCTAAACCAGCCATCTTACATTAAGAATGCCTCTCTGCACTGTTATGGCAGAAGTGTGTAGCTCAGGTTCCATCTGAGTTGGGGATTTCTGGAGAAAGGCTCAGTTTGGGGCTATCCCACTGGTAGTTTGTTTTAAAACTGTTGAATTTCACCTGCATTTAAGACTCGTGTTTGTGAGGGTTTGCTGTCTGTTAACCGGAGCTGCTCAGAGCTTGGTGAGTTTAGCCAGAGATCTGGAGTACATCTTATCTGAAATTAAACGTATTCATGGCAAACAACTAAAAAATAAGTAGATTTAAAGCCTGTATTGAACTTTTTAACTGCATTTATTTGAATTGCTGCTTCATTTTTGCTGATTGTGTCTGCATTTTTTCTGCACTTTGAAATTCTGTACTACTGCCTTATATAGCATAGGCTAGATTCAGACTTGCTGAATCTAGACTGTTTGGTATCACTGTGCTCTAAACCAGCCATCTTACATTAATAGATCATCCCTGCACCCTTGTGGCAGAAGTGTGTAGCTCAGATTCCACCTGAGTTGGGGATTGCTAGAGAAAGGCTCAGTCTGGGGTTTTCCCATTGGTAGTGTGTCTTAAAATTGTTGAATTTAGCACTGCCCTGTACAGACACAAATGCCTGGAAACTTAAATTTTCGATAGATGTCTGTCAGTAAAACCCTTCCAAGTCTTTTATTGCTCTGCGGGCAACTCAGCTGCACACTGAGCAGCACTGCCACAACTCTTCACCCCAAACCGTCAACAGAATAAGCCCATCTGTTATTCATACATCATAAACTGATCTAACTTACCCACTCCCCAACAGTACTATGGTATAAGCCTGCCATTATGGATGGTCACTTTCCCAGCATTTTCCTGGCTAGCCTGATTGACTTGGACATCCTGAGGCAATGTAATAATTGCCTCATGTATACTGACAACCACTTAGTCCTGAAACAAACAAATACCATATGTGAGAGATGTAATTACGCTATCAATCTGGAAACAATCCTCACTAGAAGCCTACCAAAAGATCAGAGACCTCCCAAGTAAAAATTATCTGCACACACCTCAACATATATTGAATCCACTGCACATAGCAACACACATATCAATGTCTCACCAAATAAGCCCCTAAATCAAAACACCTCAAAACCTATCGTCTTGGTCATAAAAGACCCCATAGTGAGACACACAGATGTCCCAGTCATCAGGCTAGACAAGGAGAAGGTCACGGTCAGCTGCCAATCAGGTGCCCGGATCCATCAGATCATGCATGTACTCAGGTCACGCAACAACAAATACTGTTCTGACTCTGTCATATTCCATGTTGGGGTGAATGACTTAAGACACATCTCCCTGGACTATATGAAGAGTTATGATTGAATTCTCAGATTATGTGTCCCAGGCAGGTATGACCCTAGCCTTAAGCAGTATTCTACCTTCACCCAGGGTGATGCCACAATATAAACAAAAATTGACTGACTACAACAATTAGCTTAGCTTCTGGTGTCACTCCAGGGGGATCCAGTATTTGACAGCCAGAGAAGACATGGTCAACAGGGCACACTGTTTTGCCAGAGATGGCCTGTATCTGTCTCCCCTAGGCTTTTTGGATACTGGAAAAAGTGCTTGCCTTCCCTGTAGTGCCTTTTTTAGGCAATATTAAAATGATAACATTTCCAACAGAGCAAAATTCGCTTGAGACAAATTCAAGGTTCTGCTCCTTAATGCTAGGAGTCTAAACATGAAACTGCATGCCCTGGAAGGACTCCTCACCTTGGAAGATGCTGATGTCTGTGCAGTTACTGAAAGATGGTCCAAGGCCACAGAAAGCTCCCCAGCTGTGCAAGACTTCAATGCCTCCCACACGTTCAGACCTCAGAATGAGCATGAAAGAACCAAAGGTGGAGGTGTATCCATCTTCATTAAAGCCAAGTACAACTCCAGATTGGTCAAACAGTACGACTCTCTTGAGCTACTCCATGCCCAATTAACTATAGGCAAACTACCCTACCACATCATTGCTAGCTATAGATCCCCCCTCCAAGAACCAAGAAAAGCAAATGCCTACCTTGACTTACTGGAGTCACTCACCATACAGCCCAACACCTTAGCTGGGAGATTTCAATTATCCCACCATCGACTTGATAACATACACAAGCTCAAACATGCTTACCCAGAGGTTCCTAGCCTTTGTCAATGCAAATGCACTGGAACAGATAGTCTGAACCCCAACAAATGGCTCTAATGTCCTTGACAAAGTACTCATCAACATGAGTGGTCACAGAACTGCCCCCTGTAAGATACCCCCTGGTAAGGTTGGACCATAAATCAGTCTCATTCAAAGAAACTATTGGACCCCACACTCTCAAAGGAGCAAAACAACTAAGGAACTTCTCCAAAAAAAACTGCAGCTTACTAAGTGATGGTATAAAAATGTTTTATGCCCACTGCAATCATAGGCATTAATGGCCCCTATGCAGAGTTGTATAAAAATACCCTGTATAATCATTGTAGCAACTGTACAGACTTAGCTGTACCTGACCAGATTAAAACCAGGCCCTTCCAAAAAACAAGCCACCTTAGTGGATATCTAGTATAAACAGATTATATAACAAAAGGAAGAAACTAATGTCCAAGAACAAGAGGCAACTGCCTCTGTAGAGGAAGAATTCCCTCCACAGATTGAACAAGCAAATCAGAAGTCCTGTAAATTACTCTAAAACTAATTATGAAGCTAAAATAGCATCCCTAGCCAAGGACAATCATAAGACAGTCTTTAACTACATCTGAAATCTAAAAGGGAGTGTCCAGCTATGTGCAAAAATGGTAGTAGATGGTACCACTCATACTATACCGGAGGAAATTGCAACCTGCTAGCTGACTGATTTGGTGCAAACTTCACCTCCTATCCCCACCAGCCATACCCCAAAGCATACCTGACACCAGTTCTCTACCTGGTATCTCCAGAGATCAAGTCACTTATGCACTCTCCAAAGTCAAAAACACAGCCTCTATGCGACCAGATAACCTCCCAGGTTGCTTACTAAGCAATCTAAAACAAGACTTAGCTGACCCACTTGCCCTTCACTTTAGTCACAGCCTGAGAACTGGCTTTGTACCAGCAGAATGGAAAATGGCAACAGTAATCCTCTTGCATAAAAGGGGGCCATTAACTGACCCCTGGAACTATAGACCCTTAAGTCTAACCAGCGTCATCTGCAAGGCCATAGAAAGGATCATCATGGACCTTATCAGCAAGAACTTAGGCGACCTGCCAATTCTAAACCCAGCCCAGTTTAGCTTTGTTAAGGGTAGATTATGCTTATTGAACCTGGTAGACTCTTCGAGAAAGTCAGCAAAGCTCTGGATGAAGGTAAGACAGTACATTCCACCTGTTTTTACATAGCCAAAGCCTTTGACACAATCCTCCACTCGGGTATCATTGAAAAACTCTCCCAGGTAGGTGTTAAAGATACTCAGACAGTTCCAATAGTAGTAGGAGCAACAAGTCTTTTAAAAAAAATCTACAATCATATTTAGACATGTTACTAATACATGTAATCCCTTATGATTTGCAGAAATAGTCAATACTGGGCACATTGCTGGTGCTGCAAAGAGCACTTCTGGCTGACATCAAAGATTGAAACAATACTAATTTCATGAACTTTAATCATACTTTGACTTAGGAATGGGGTCCATTCTCATCATGGTATTAGAAATCCAAAAGACTTGGAGAAATTAAAAACAGGTACATGTTAACCCTTATATCACTACATGGGTAGCTAACTGCCTCACCAATAGAACACATACTGTCAAAGCTGGTAGTAGACCTGTCACTGCAAGGATCTGTACTGGGCCCTTTACTATTTGGAATCTATTTCTCAGAAGTCCAGGCTAAAGTAGACGGCCTTTGGCTTACTAAGTTCACTGATTACTGTAAACTAGGCACAATCATTGAGTCCCCCAGTGATGTTAACATATTACAGGAGGAACTAACACAAACAAATGAGTGGTGCCAAAGTCACGGTCTAAAACTAAATGTAAAAAAGTGCACTATTATCCCATTTGGCAAAGCAGAATTCCCCTCTAATTACAATATTGACAGCAGCCTTCTAAGTTCAAACCTAGTGGTGCGAGATCAGGAACACAGTTCAACAGGAATCTGAACTTTGACCACCAGGCTTCCACGGTGGTAGGGAAAGCTTTCTACTTTGTGCATTATATAAGTAAAGGCATCACATCTAAGTCTAAGGATGCTATAATACCACTTTTCTTGACCCTAATCAGACAATTAATGTACAATGCTCCCTTCTGCATGTATCTCACCAGACATCTACAGCAACTGGAAAGAACCACAGAGGTTTCTCACTAAGAAGATACAGGGTCTCCAAACAATGACCTATGTGGATAGACTGAAAGTTATGTCACTTTACTCTGCATCATATAGGGTATTGAGAGGTGACTTGTGCATGGCCTACAGGGCAGTCAATGACCCTGACCTGATGGAAATTCTGCACATCTGCAAATCAAATGGCACTAACATCACTTGCTCTAGGGATCTCAACCTTGCCAGCAACATTAACAGAACATACCATCCTGGAGAGACAGGTAAGTCTCCCAGATATTGCTGTTGCTCCGGAATAAACTTCTAATTCATGTGAAGCAGAGCTCCTCAATGACCTTATTCGAGAATAAACCTGGACAAATGGATGGGTGACCGCAAATTCATCCTGAGGTTGGCACCCATGTCCCTCATGGACAGGGGTAGTTGGTGCTGATCTGTAAAGTGCATCCATCTAACCTAGAAAAATTGGGGCAACCCATGATTAACATGGCTAGGCTTATGAAGACTCTAGGGCCACTGGCCTAGTAACCTCCTATGAACCTATAAGAAGCATTAAGGAAAATTAAGTCAGGGAAAGCAGGATGCTGAGAGGGAGAAAAATGGCTCCTAAAGCTACTCATAGGAGTACAAAGAGAAAGGCATATCCCAGATGACCAAAACAATAAGCATCAAAGTACCAGTGTACGGTAACAAAGGGGATATTTACAAATGTGGTCTGTAGAGAGTTATCCAATTCTTGTCACATGCATAAAAGTGCTGGAAGAGGTGATTGATATATGAATATACAGAAAAGTAGAAAGTAAGATGAGAGATGAGCAATTCGGTCTCAGATCAGGATGCAGCACAACTGACCTAATGTTTGCAGTATGACACATTGTGGAGAAGAAGCTAGAGATGGGGAAAAAGTCCAACTGGGAATTCCTAGACTTAGGGAAAATGTATGACAAAGTCCCAAGAAAGATGGTTTGGGCAGCTCTGAGATGGTTCAAAGTCCCAGAAACATTGGCAGAATTAGTGCATGCTATGTACAAGGACCCAAAGACACAAGCATGAACAGTGTTCAAATCACAGACGTATTCCAGTGGGAGTGGTCATGCATCAGAGTTCAGCTCTGGGTCCACTGCTGTTTATACAGGTGATGAAGCAGGTAAGAGGGGACAGATCATGCAGATAATGTGGCATTACAAACAGACACTGAACAAGAATTTGGCAAATGATAAAGGAATTGAATGCAAAACTGAAAGCACATGTGATGAAACTGAGTACAGACAAGACAACTGTAGGTAATCAGAAGAAGTTGAAAATTGAGATAGAGCAGAAAATACCAAAATGGGTTAACAGCTTCCACTATCTGGGAGGTCTGGTTTACGAGAAGAGAAGGGAATGAGAAGGACAAAGCTAGAATCAGAGGGGCTGAAGCCAACTTGCACAGAGTGTCAAGGATAATGCATGGCGGAAGAATGCCAAAGAAGCTGAAATGTAAGATGTACAAAACAATGGTGTGAGCAGTACTTCTGTATGATACAGAAACCTAGGCAAGTGAAGCAGAGCAGTTGAGAAAGACAGAGGTGACAGTTGAAGTGCCGGAGATGGGTGGTAGGATGCAAATTGTGGGACAGATGAAGAATTTACGACATTAGGGTAGCCAAAGTAGCTCTAACTGCAGAAGAGGTCAAACAGAACACATTAAGGTGATTCAGGGACATGTGCAAGGAAAGCATAAGATGATTTGGTGAACAAGATTTGGGAAAACAGAAGAAGGCAATCAGAAACAAGGACATCCAGCAAAAAGACTGATAGATCGTGCCAGTGACAGTCAGGCATAATTATTGAAGAAGGTAGGCGAGTAACACTGAATTGAGAGACATGGCAACAGTCTCCATCACCACATAGAAAATGGGAAAAAGGGATTAATGATGATGATGATGATGATGGTGATGATGTACATATTGACTACATCATAGCAAAAGGAAACAAACAAGTGATAAGCTACAGTAAGGACAGCAACAAAGTACTGTCTAGTGTGTAACACAGTATGGAACAACTAAGAGTAGTGACAAACATCTGAATGTTAATAATTCAAATGTAAATGATCCTAGCCGAATAACAGACATATTTAGCTTTAAGATGTTTTCAGATATTGTGGAGATAACTATGTACGTCCTAAAATTATAGCTTTAGAAGTTAAGGGGCAGTGGCAAAAATAAGGCCTAATGACACATTAGGCCCAGATAGCTTAAACGTCTATTTTCTGTCTAAAGCATTTAGTTTTCTTGCACTTTGATTCACTTGTTTCAGAAAAAAGCAATGTATACTTGGTTTATACCAGAAATTTGGAAGCAATCTCATATAGTACCTAGAACTAAAGTTAAAAAAACAGGAGATATAAATGGTTTAGACCACCTGGCTTAACTTGTTTGTTAGGGAAAGCCTATGAAAGGGTTATTCCATCACTGTTTTTTTTAACCTTATGAACAATACCATCCCACTAGTGGCCCCAGTAGCCTGGATTTAGTTGTAAATATTGCCACTTTTTGCACAACTCCATAAGTATTATCATGTTTTGTTAAATGAGACCATAGTTTAGTGATCTTTTCCTTTAAAATTGGTGATATTTCCCCTGTACATAGCTCTGTGTTTAGGGACTTCTCTAAAGCAAACCTTCTTCAGATACTTGATGACTTAAATAAATTCTGCCGTATCTTCTTCTGAAGGATCCCATTGCCCAAGTTGCTACCTGCGCCTCTGACTTCTACTCCCACTTAAATAGTTGTATTGATAAGGCAGCCCCTATCTGTACCAAATATAATGAGAAATTTAAAAACAGACCCCCTTGGTGGAATACTCATATAAAGAAATTATATAACAACCAAAGGAAACTGCTTAATGCTCATTCTACCTACCTTAAGAGCACACTTAAACAAACTGACAAAGAGCTTAAGGGAACCATTAGGAAGCTCAAAGTTAAGTATAAACATAAAATAGCCACTAAAAGTAAAAATTACGACAAATCTTGCTAAAACTATGTCAGGAAGTTAAGAACAAACAATCAAAAGTGTTTGGCGATAGTGCACAATAGTACTACACTCTCTGACCCAAAGGAAATGGATAATATCCTAGTTAACAAATTTAGTGCAAATTTTACTCCACCCACAGTTATAGCTGTCTTACATGTCCCACTATCCCAACCACCCACTTAGGTTCATAGGTTCATACTAGGCTATCTGCCCTGGGGCCATTATAAGCCTAGCCCGATTCTGTATGGCTTACGCCACCCCTTGATTTGAGTATACTGTGCCTTTTTAAGGTTTAGTTTACTGTGCCTCTGTCTAATAGTGACACGGGAGTAATCCCTGGGACAAACCTACGATCCCCCATCCACCTATCAAGATTCTTCTTGAAGAGATTCAGTGAGGTGCTCTGCCTCACATGAACTGGAATTCTATTCCAGAGTGTAGGGAGCCTGGGTTATGAACCTGTCCCTCCAGTAAGTTCTATTTATTTCTGTGCTGAGGTTCAAGTCCCTCGAGCGTGTGGCTCTAAGGGATTTAGATTTACTGAGGTGGAGCATGTCCAGTAATTCTGGATTTGACATAGCTTTGTATGTCAGGCATAGATCGCTTCAAAGTAGGCAGTATGCAACTGAGTAGAGCTGGAGTTTTTTTAACCGAGCAGCATATGGCATCTGTTTGAGACCCTTGATCCTCTTGGTGAGATACTTTTGGGGTCTTTCTAATTGCTGCAGGTGTCGGGTAAGGTACATCCCAAAAGGGGCATTGTATTCTATGATGGGCCTGATGAGGGATGAATAAAGGGCATGATTACCTCTCTTGATCTAGATGTGAAACCCTTCGTGATGAGGTGGGCTATGTAGAAGGTCTTTCTAACCACTTTGGCAATGTGGTTTTCAAAGGAGAGATTGCTATCAACTTGGGTCCCCAGGTCCCTAATAACTTTCTCTGTACTTAATGGGTTTCCACCTATGTGGTAATTTGTGGGCACATTGTTTTTGCCAAAGGGTGTGACTATACATTTTTTGGCATTTAGCTTTAAACCATGGCGCTGGCACCAGTTATCTGTCTCTGTGAGACCTTTTTGAAGGATGTTTGTGTCAGCTGGAGAGTTGATTATGGCGCCCAGTTTGCAGTCGGCTGCTAACTTGGTGAGCCATAGTCCTCCCACGTTTGCCTGTACCTCGGAAAAGTATATACCAAACAAGAGTGGTCCCAGGACAGAACCCTGTGGGACGCCACTTGTGACCAGTTTTGAGTCTGACATGGCTCCAGCAACTCTCACTCTGTGGGTTCTGTCTTTGAGCCAGTTTGCGACCCATCTTGTGACATAGGGGTTTATATTTAAGCTGGATAGCTTATCTATGATGCCCGAGTGGGGTGTTGTGTCAAATGCCTTTGCAAGGTCCAGATAGGCTGTGTGGACTACCTTCCCTTCATCTATGGCTTTGATGACTGTTTTGAAGAAGTCAACCAGGTTCAAAAGGCAGGATCTGCCCTTGACAAAGCCGAACTGGGTAGGATCTAGTGTCTGTAGGTCCCCAATGTCTTTGTTTATGAGCTCCATGATGATCCTCTCCATAGCCTTGCAGACTAAGCTAGTCAGGCTTATGGGGTGATAGTTTCCAGGGTCCGTAGAGGCTCCACCTTTGTGGAGTGGGACCACTGTTGCTGTACACCATTCTGTGGGCACATATCCTGTAGTGAGGCTGAGATTGTATAGCTGTTTTATTTGAGGGATTAGTTCCTCTTGGAGTTCATGTAGGGCGCAACCTGGGACGCCATCTGGTCCCATGGAAGCAGTGTTTTTTGCTTTGGAGAGGGCAGCCTTCACCTGAGCATCAGAGATGTTTTGGAGGCAGCCCTCTGCTGGGATAGATACTTGCTCTTTTGGGGGGGGGGGGAGTTTGCACTGAACCTGTCTGCCAGGATATTGGCGATGTCTGTGGGTTCAGTGTATTTTTTGTCGTTTAGAATCAACTCAGAACAAGTCCGGGAGTTGCATCCCAGGTTCCTAACATAACTGAAAAAAGCTTTATGATTGTCTTTGGTGTCCTGTGCAATTTTTCTCTCGAAGCTGGCCTTGGAGGATTTTATGAGGGATCGTAATTTTTTGCTAGTACCGATCAGAGATGCCTTCCCTATTAGGGATTTTGCTCTGTCATGTAGTAGCTTTCTCCTTCTGTTGTACAGTTTATTTATGGCAGGGGTCCACCAGACTGGATGCCTGCCTTTGGATGATTGGGTCTTGGTTTTGTTTGGGATAGCATGATCCATGCATTCCTGGAGATGTCCGCATAATGCGTTTATATAGGATTCTGCAGTTTGGGCCATAGTTTCCACTGGCCCTGGGGCCTTGAAGGATTCCACTTTGGTTTTGAGAAGTGAGAAGTTCGCTTTTGAGAAGTATTTCACTGTGGTTTTCTGGGCTGGGGGTGGTTCGGGATGTGGACATCCAGTGAAATTAATTTATGGTCTGATCTTACCAATGAGGGATATACTTCTGGTATGGAGCATAGAGTCCCCATGTTGGTAATGATCAAGTCTAGTATGTTATCCCCTCTTGTGGGAGTGGTGACTAGTTGTTCCATAGCATCTGAGTTTATAAATTCCAGGAACCTTTGGGCTAAGGTGCTGGGGCTTGAGTAATGCTCCCAGTCTATGTTTGGGTAGTTGAAGTCACCCAATATAATGGTGTTCGGAGAGATCTTCATATTCTCCAATGTTTTCAGGAAAGCTGAGTGGGATTCCTGACTTTGAGAGGGTGGTCTGTAGGATGCTATAAACTGAAAAGCAGTCTTGCCCACTGTTAGTTGCACATGGATGGTCTCCGATACTTCATGCAATGCCACTAACCTGGAGGTGTGGATATCCTTGATAAATATAGAAACTCCCCCTCCTTTTGTGGTTCAGTCCGGGTTTTGGGGCCGAAAAGCATGATATGAGGTATAGCCTGGTAGTGCTGGGGTGCTCTCTGGAGCCTTGAACCAGGTTTCTGTCACTGCACAGATATTGATGTTCTCCATACTGAGGAGAGCTTCGAGTGCATGCATCTTGAGGTTAAGACTTCTGGCATTAAGCAGCCTTACCCTTAGTTTCTTGTTCCTTGTGCTGTCTTTGGGGGTGGGTTTGACTTTTGAGCCTTGCCTAAAAAAGGCACTATGGAGGTGGCAAGAGCCTTTGCCAATATCTGAAAGCCCAGTGGTGACAGGTGCAAGCCATCCCTAGCGAAGCAACGTGGCTTGTCGAGCATGTCACCCCAGGCTGACAGACACTGGATCCCTTTTGAATGACACCAAAAGTTTAGCCAATTGTTAAAATCGATAATTTTGTCTTTGTACTGTGGCATCATTCTAGGTGAGAGTAAGATGCTACTCAAGGTCAGGGTCATACCAGCCTGGGCTACATGATCAGAGAGCTCCTCTATGTCTCTTTTCATGTAGTCCAGGAAGGTACGTCTCAGGTCATTCACACCAGCATGTACAATGACTGAGTCATATTTGTATTTGCTTTGGAGTGACCTGAGTGCTTGCATTATGTGGCGGATCCTAGCACCCGACAGGCAGCTCACCGTGACCTTCTCTTTATTCAGCCTGGTGAGTGGGATGTCAGTGTGTCTGACAATAGAGTCACCTATTACAAGAGTATCAGGTGTGTTATTCAGCCTTAAGGGCTGTGGCTGCTTGGCACACTGACTTTGTGGGCTATGTGTTGTGTGTGTTTTGTTTTGAGGTAGCGTTTGCTTGGATGTCTGCTTTGGAGGTCTCTGTTGCTTAGGTAGATTTTTATTTAGAGCCTCCAAGTATGTTTTTGTGTATTTATGTGTTTGGTTTGCTGATGTGGTGGGACTATGTGATACTGGAATTGTGTTGTGTGAGGTTACCTTCTCCTCCTGACTGGTTACACCAGTTTTGAGATGAGAGAGCTCAGCCTCCAGTTTGGCTAAATAGTTGCATCTCTCACATATATTTGAACCTGTTTGGAGGAGGAGAGGGTTGTCCGTGTACATGAGACAGTTGTAACATTGCCTCAAAATTCCCAGATTCAACAGCTGGACTGGAGAGAAACCATTGACTGACCTTTGGACATGCTAGAGTAATATAGGGAAACTGAATTTAAGATGGACCAATAGAGGACAGGGTAATCGTAGACAGTATAAGAGTAAGTAGTGCTTATGGTTTAATAGTGCTAACTTGTAGGATTACTTAATTGGACCAGTGAAGGGCCTTAGAATGAGAATATGGTGTTTAAATTGAGAGATAGAGCAGTTCTAAGGGAAAAAGTGAAGAGCAGACTTTGTGGAACCAGGAATAGTTTAAACCCAATTAGGCGGCGCTGCCCGCTGTTGCGCTATGCACAAAACGTGAAAAACTGCGCAAAAGAGGGTTTTAAGAGAGGAAGATGAAGGAGTTTGGAATTAACCCAAAATGGCCAATAAAACTACAGTTTCAAGTCAGTAACCACTCCCACAGGGGCAGGTAGGCTGCTCAATGTTTTTCACTGCCACTGATCAACAGAGAGGCTTCCATTTAGCCCAAGCAAAAAATGGCCTCCTAGAAACATAGAAGAACAGCAAGCCTGTAACTGAACTTTTAAATCTTTATTTACTTTAATTACTGTGGAATAATTCTCTCAGAACTTCTAAAACTAAGACTACTTCATCCACGGTCCTTGACAACATACCAAGCTGCTTGATTATCACTGCCAAATATGGCCTTCCCAAACCTCTACTTAACCTCTTTAATTTAAGCCCCTCCACTGGTTACATTCCTGAAGTTGGGAAAACAGCCATTGCAATGCCACTACACAAGGGTGGCCCAACCACAGACCCATTAGTCTCACTAGCCTCATGTGCAGACTTTGTTGATCTGGACATTGAAAATCTCTTAACCCTGGACCATCATCAATTTGGCTTTATCAAAGGTAGGTCCTGCCTCTTTAACTTCATTAATTTTTTTGAAAAAATAAGTGAAGCAGTGGATAGTGGTTATGCAGTACAAACAGCATATCTAGACCTGGCCAAGGCCTTTGACACCATCTGCATGCAGGCATTATTGATAAATTTGTAAATCTGAATATAAACACTTATAGTGTGTGATGGATAGCTAACTGGTTATCTGACAGAACCCAAGTGGTTAGAGCAGCAAGTGCCACTTTCTTAAAAGAAAAAAAAAGTTACCAGGGGTATACCACAGGCCTCAGTTTTCAGCCCTGTCTTATTTGGCATATATTTCTCATACCTTCAGGGCAGTCCACTAAGTTTGCAGATGACTGTAAATTGGGTGTTGTTATTTGGTCTTCATCTGAATCATAATTGTTCCAACACAGCTTAGTCCATCTTAACAACTGGTGCAAGCCCAATGCTCTCAAATTAAATGTAAGAAAATGTAGCATAGTTAATTTAAATAAACAGACTGTTGTAGCGGATCTGGGTACTCTTGTTGCTAATTCCTGATCCTTTGACCATCATGTTTCCACAGTAGTTCAGTAAGCCTTTTATCTGGACTATATAATTTGCAAAGGCATCTCCACAAGATCCAAAGAAGTCGTAACTTCCCTTTACTCATGTATTATAAATATAATGCACCTTTTCACATGTATTGATCTAAACACATCACACAACTTGAGAGACCTCATGGGGTTCATAGATCAGTGGCCCCAAAAAATTTTAGTTATCAGGAGATACCATATTTCTGGTTTCACAATTTCCATAGGTATAAACATTATACAATTTTCCAGTGACATGATGTATAAATTGATCACTCACATTAATACTAATACAATGTGAAACATTTATTACAAGTATATGTACCCCTTCTCTTTGTGGTAATATGATTGTTGGTTTTAGGTTGTTCCTTATATCATAACTTATTTTTAATATTGTTGCATCTTTTATAATGAAAAATCGGTCTATTACATATGTGATCTTTTATCACAAGGATAGCAGTCATAACTGGCAAATATTTCTTAATAATAGATTTAACAGTGTTCATATTTCAATTATATGCGAGCATACATCTTCTTAAATTTTTACTAGATGTATTTATTTAATTAGAATTATAATCTCTAGTTAAACTTTCAGAAAAAACAGGAATGGTGTCTAGGGCTCGTCCATTAATAAAGTCATCTTTAATATTAGTTAATAGTTAACAGAAGGGGTACACATACTTACAATAAATGTGTACATTGTATTAGTATTAATATGAGTGATCAATTTATATATCCTGTCCCTGGAAAACTGTATAATATTTATACCTATGGAAATTCTGATACCAGAAATGTGGTATACCTAGCTACTTTCCAACAATGCAATGCAGTTTATGTTGGAAAAATGAATAGGAAACTCAGAGATCATATAACTAGTCATCTGTCTGAAATAAACAGGAAAATAGATTCCAATGCACTATATAAACACATTATAAATAATAATATAAAATCGTACTTTTATGTTTATGATTTTATTGATACTAAATGAAAATATACATGGAGGTGACATAATACAGCAGACTGATTAAGAAGAATTTAAATCGATTTTTAAGATTTGGACTGAACATTTCACCAAGCTTGAATGAAACTATCTTTAAAACCCTTATTAAACCAACCGCATCAAAGGGTTTATTTAAGTTAATCATGTGACTGTTTTTTAAACTATTTCAATGGTTTTAGAAATCTGTTTTATATTCATATGCCTAACAAAGCTTTTAAGTGACATGTTTGGTTGCAAAATCAAGTTTATAGCTAATATCTACAATCAGTACATTGTTTTGCCATGGACCCAGTGAATTTTATTGTTTTTATACATATGTGATTTTATTTTCAGTGGCTTACTGCCTGGCTGCATTTTTATTATTTTTATATTACTAAATAGGTACACATTGAAACGAAAATTGGAAATGACAAGAGTTTCAGAGTATATGCCAGTCAATGTTGGTATTCTTCAAGGGTCAGTTCTGGGAGCTTTCTTGTTTGGTTTATTTATTACCTCTTTTTCAATTAATAGTAGTGCATAGATAAGCAAGTATGCTGATGATATGAAATTTGGGGTCATTGTTGGTTCATAGGTTCATACTAGGCTATCTGCCCTAGGGCATTTATAAGCCTAGCCAGAGTATGTTTGGCTTTCGCCACCCATTTTAAATTAATTTTGCTATGCCCTTTTTCGAGGTTAGTATACTGTGCCTCTGTCTAACAGTTACACAGAAGTGATACCCGGGCTAAACCTACGATCTCCCGTCCACTCATCAAGATTCCTCTTGAAGAGAGTCAATGAGGGACTCTGCCTAACCTGGACTGGGATTTTATTCCAGAGTGGGAAGCCTCTGGATTATGAATCTGTCCCTCCAGCATGTCCTATTCATATTTCAGTGCTGAGGTTTAAGTCTTTAGCTCGTGGTCCTGATGGGATTTGGATTTTTGAGGTGCAGCATGTCCATTAATTCCTGGTTGGACATGGCCTTATACGTCAGGCACAGATCACCTCTGAGCAGGCGGTATGCCACTGAGTAGAGCTGAAGTTTCTTTAACTGGCAGCATATGTTTGTGACCCTTGATCCTCTTGGTGAGGTACTTTTGGGGTCTTTCCAGTTGCTGCAGGTGTTTGGTGAGGTACATCCCAAATGGGGCATTGTACTCAATCATGGGTCTGATGAGGGATGAGTAAAGAGGCACAATGACCTCCCTGATCTAGATTTGAATCCCTTCATGATTAGGTGGGCTATATAAAATGTTTTTCTAACCACTTTGGCAACGTGGTTGTCAAATGAGAGATTGCTATCAACTTGGGTCCCTAGGTCTCTAATTACTTTTTCTGTACTCAGTGGATTACCACCTATGTGGTAATTTGTGGGTACTTTGTTTTTGCCAAAGGGATGACTATACACTTTTGGCATTTAGCTTGAGCCCATGGCACTGGCACCAGTTGTCTGTTTCAGTGAGGCCCTTTTGGAGGATGCTTGTGTCTGCTGGAGAGTTGATTATGGCCTAGTTTGCAGTCATCTGCGAACTTGGTCAGCCACAGTCCTTCCATGTTGGCCTGTAACATCTGAGAAATATACCGAACAAGAGAGGTCCCAGGACTGAGCCTTGTGGGACACCACTTGTAACTGGTTTGAGTCTGACATGGCTCCAGTGATTTTAACCATGTGGGTTCGGTCCTTGAGCCAGTTTGCAACCCATCTAGTGACATAGGGGTTTATATTTAAGCTGGTGAGCTTATCTATAATGCCCGAGTGGGGTATTGTATTGAAGGCTTTTGTGAGGTCCAGGTAGGCTGTGTGGACCACCTTCCCTTCGTCAATGACCTTGGTGACGGTTTCAAAGAAGTCGACCAGGTTTAAGAGGCAGGATCTGCCTTTAACAAAGCCGAACTGGGTAGGATCCAGTGTCTGTAGGTCCCCAATATCTTTATTTATGAGGTCCATGATGATCCTTTCCATAGCTTTGCAGACCAAGCTAGTCCGGCTTATGGGGCGATAGTTTCCAGGATCCGTTGAGGCACCACCTTTGTGGAGAGGGACCACTGTTGCTGTACACCACTCTTTGGGTACATATTGTAATAAGGCTGAGATTCAACAGTAGTTTTATGTTTGGGTTTAGCTCTTCTTGGAGTTCATGCCAGATGCAGCCCAGGACACCGTCTGGTCCCATTGATGCTGTGTTTTTTGCTTTGGAGAGGGCGGCTCTTACCTGAGCATCTCAGATGTTAGGGGTGCAGCACTCTGCAGGGATAGGTATATGCCCTTTTGGTGGGGGGGGGGGGAGTTTGCGCTGAACCTGTCAGCTAGGGATGTTGGCAATGTCTGTGGGTTTGGTGTATTTTTTGTCATTTTGGACTAATTCTGAGCATATCTGGGAATTCCAACCCAGGTTCCTAATATAACTAAAGAAAGCCCTGTGATTATCCTTAGTGTCCTGTGCAATTTTTCTCTCGAAGCTGGCCTTAGACGATTTTATGAGTGCCCGTAGTTTTTTGCTAATACTGATCAGAGATGCCTTCCCTTTTTGGGATTTTGCTCTATCATGTAGTAGCTTCCTCCTTCTATTGTATAGTTTGTTTATGGCTGGGGTCCACCAGACAGGATGTATGACTTTGGAGGATTGGGTCTTGGTTTTATTTGGGATTGCATGATCCATGCATTCCTGAAGGTGTTCATAGAATGCATTTATAAAGGATTCTGTGATCTGGGCCATATTTTCCACAAGGAGGATTTGAAGAATTCCACCTTGGTTTTGAGGAGTGTGAAATTTGCTTTAGAGAAGTTTTTCACTGTGGTTTTCTGAGCAGGTGGTGGGGTCGGGATGTGAATATCCAGTTGGATTAGTTTATGGTCTGATCTTACCAGTGAGGGATACACTTCTGGTCTGGAGCATAGAGTCCCCATGTTGGTGATGATCAGGTCCAGTATGTTTTCCCCTCTTGTGGGAGTGGTAACAATTTGTTCCATACCATCTGAGTTTATGAATTCTAGGAACCTTTGGGCTAGGGTGTTGGAGCTAGAGTAATGCTCCCAGTCTATGTTTGGGTAGTTGAAGTTGCCCAATATAATGGTGTTTGGAGAGACATTCATATTTTCCAGTGTTCTCAGGAAGGCCGAGTGGGTTCCTGGGTTTGGGAGGGTGGTCTGTAGCAGGCTATAAACTGGAAGGCAGTTTTACCCACTGTTAGTTGCACATGGATAGTCTCTGATGCTTTGTGCTGTGCCACCAACCTGGAGGTGTGGGTATCTTTGATGAATATTGATACTCCCCCTCCTTTTGTAGTTCGGTCCAAGTTTTGGGGCCGAAAAGCATGGTATGAGGTATAACCTGGTAGTGCTGGGGTGCTCTCGGAGCCCTGAACCAGGTTTCTGTTACTGCACAGATATCAATGTTCTCCATGCTAAGGAGAGTTTCGAGTGCGTGCATCTTGAGTTTTAGACTTCTGGCGTTGAGTAGCATTACTCTTAGTTTCTTATCCCTTGTGATACCTATGGAGGTGGGTTTGTCTTTTGAGCCTTGCCTAGAAAAGGCACTATGGGGGTAGCAAGAGCCTTTGCCAATATCTGAAAGCCCAGGGGTGACAGGTGCAAGCCGTCCTTAGCACTAGTGAGCAAGGATCGTTGTAAAAGCTGTTGCATTAGATCTAATATCAAGAGTGTCTTTTTAATACTGCAAAGTGTAATGTTCTTCACTTTGGTGCTGGTAATGATATCCATATACTGTTAATCAAGAAATTATTCCAGAACCAAATATTGTGAAAGATCCGTGGGGGGGGGGTATCAGTTAATGATAACTGATATAAGAAGCTCACACATTGGTCCTTAGACCCTGAAACAGATTTATGATAGTCATCATACATATTACTGGGCCCTTTCCTGTTTGGCATCTACTTCTCAGACGTCCAGGCCAACACTGAAGGACTCTGGTTAATCAAGTTCGCTGATGACTGCATTATCAACTCCCCAACTGATGCAGATATCCTACAAAAGGGCCACTCTGAGACCAATGACTGGTGTCGGAACCATGGCCTGAAGCTTAATGCCAAAAAATGCATTATCATCCCCTTTAGAAAAAACTCAGTTCCCACGAATTACCACATTGATGGGAGCCCACTGAACACCGAAGGGCCACAAGAGATCTGGGCACCCAGGTCGACAGCCACCTCACCTTCGACCACCACATTGCCACTGTGGTCAGAAAGTCCATCTACGTGGCACATCTTATAACCAAAGGTTTCACATCTAGGTAGAAAGAGGTCATCATCCCTCTCTACTTATCCGTCATTAGACCAGTCATTGAATATAACGCCCCGTTTGGCATGTATGTGACCAGACACCTACAACAGCTGGTGAGGCCACAAATGTACCTCACAAAAAGGATCCTAGGCCTTAAACACATGCCCTATATGGGCAGACTCAAGAAACTTCAGCTGTTCTCAGTCTCTTATCGTCTACTTAGAAGTGATCTCTGCTTGACTTACAAAGCCATGTCCGAACCACCCCTACTTGAAATGCTACACCTAAAGAAATCTCTAGACAATGCTACAGCTACTACCTACACTATTTTAGGCAGAAAACACTACAGAAATGTTTATCACAGCAGAAAAACAGCAGTGAGCCACTAAATGAAATTTTTAAAACAAATAAAGGAGCAAGGAGTCTCTAGAGAATGTTTTTAACTGCAAACAAATCAGTTATATGACACACTCCTGGGCATGTACCTCACTAGACACCTGCGACAACTGGAGAGGCCGCAAAAGTACCTCACAAATATGATCTTAGAACTTAGGCACCTGTCCTATATGGAGAGACTCAACAAACTCCAACTATTCTCTGTCTCATATTGCCTACTTAGAGGTGATCCCTGCTTGACTTACAAAGCCATGTCTGATCCAGCTCTGTTAGAAATGCTACATCTAAAGAAATCCCAATCCCTACGCACCACATGCTCCAGAGACCTCAACCTCATTACCACAATCAACAGAACATGCTGGAGGGACAGGTTCATAACTCAGGGACTGCCCACGCTATGGAATAGACTTCTCATACATGTCTGGCCCTCTTCAACAGAAATTTTGATGAGTGAATGGGAAATACAAAATTCACCCAGGGGATCACTCCAGTGGCTCTACTCAACAGAGGCACTGCGGACTAATGTCAGGTGGCATGATGCCAGGGTAATCCTATGGGCTAGGCTTGTAAAGTCTTCAGTGCCATTAGCCTAGCACACACCTATGAACCTATAATCCCCCCATGCCACACACTCCAGAGATCACAACCTTATTACCATGATTAACAGAACATGCTGGCGGGACAGGTTCATCTCCCAAAGACTGCCCATACTCTGGAATAAGCTTCCCATTCATGTCAAGCAAAGCACCTCACTGGCCCTCTTCAAGAGAAATCTTGACAAGTGGATGGGTAACAGAAAGTTCACCCCAGGGATCACTCCAGTTGCCCTACTGGATAGGGGCACTGTGAACTAACATTGGGTGGCATGGTGGCTAGGCTTGTAAAGGCTCCAGGGCCATTAGCCTAGTACACACCTATAAACCTATACCAGCAGTAGAGAAGGAAAAGTACTGATACTACTTTACAAGTCACTGATCCACCCACATGCACAGTACTGTGGACAAGAGTGCATGTATAATTTCCTTCCTTACAACCCCCCCCAAACAATCTCAAATAAATTATAAAAAAAATACTGGATTGATCTCTGGTGTGCAGCACATTTAATTTCAGAAAAAGCTGAAAAAATTGAAAATGTTCTCAGTTAAACACATTTGCCTTTTAAATGCTTTAAAAATGAAACACTGTTAGCAACATCAGGTTTAAATTTGACATCACACAAAATATGTGTTGAGTCTCCTGTGACTTATTCAGATATAGAAAAGACACAATATGGAATTCTCTTCCATGTGAAATATGGCAATTTACATTTTTGTCATGATTTAAGGCACAGATTGATAGTTATATTAAGAAAAGGGTATAAAAGTTTTATAATTAGAAGAGGCTTTGAGCTTGCTGCATCATTATGTTGAAACACTGAACTCTGATCTAGTAACATATATATATATATATATATATATATATATATATATATATATATATATATATATAGGTTTTAATGGAAAATAAGCCCTACAAATTACAGAGAGAAACCAAATCACACAAATAATCATTCAAATAAGCACACAATACCAATTACAAAACCACTAATACAAACTACTACAGCAATAAGTCTCATTTATTTCAAACAGAAATGAGGAACAAAATCCAAGCTATTCAAATATGTAAAATACAGCCCTCGCCTAGTTAAAAGTATTGTCTCAAAATTAATTTACATTTTAAATATCAATAAAAGTGAAAATAAAAAAATAAACAAACAGCAACACAAAAAATATTAAAAAATAAACACAGAATACCATACATATAACAAAAAAATACTACAGAAACAACCAATGCCTACAAAATGCAGCAACTAAGACCACCAAATGCCCTTCAAAAGTTATAAACTGCAACCATTCAATAAACATTTTCAAAACATACTCTAGAATACAAGAAAAATAAAATGAAAAAATAAGAAATAAAATGAGAAAACATAATTAAAAATGGAAAACAAATAAAAACAAAATGAAAAATAATCTGCACAATATCTCATAACTGGAACACCAAAAACCCACAACAAATCTCAGTGGAACATGAAGACAAACCGACAACTGGTTTGGATTTTATTCATTACTGGAACAGCTGAATGTGACAGGAGTACAAAAAGTGCCTTGTTTCTAAAACTTGATTAGAAGATAGAGAGAAACATTATCAAACCTTTCTACAGCACTTCATAAAACACTGAAACAGTAGAATAAATATTCAATCTGCAAGAAAATTGCTTTGGGGAAAAATTGTATCCCAAGAAGACTGGGCTGTTTTTTTTTTTTTATTATTTCTGAGTGTTATTTTTATATGTGGCCATTGCTTGGTATCCAAAGAAGGACATAAACAGCTGATGTACAGACACCTCAAAATGACAACCTTACAACTCATACTGCGCACTAAAGTTCATGATTTTATGTATCTCTGGGTTATTATGTGTACATTCAGTGTGGTCTGGCTACAGCATTTTTTGTAACTGCTACATGACTGAAATGAGATAACCTATAGACTACTATTGTTTTAAATAGGGCAGATGTTATTGCCTCAAAGAGAACTCTGTGATATTTATAGAGTGTACAACAGCAGTAAATACTGTTCCAGAGAGTGATTTATGAATATGTCCCCACAGTGTTTAAATCTTCTCAAAAACAGTACTGAACCACTCTGTACCCCAAGTAATCCTATTCTTCTATAGAATATGGGTACTCAGAGTAGTGAAATGCAGTGTATTTTGGCAACTACACCCCTAACTAATGCAAAACCCCTTTTTTTCAAGAAAGCATGCATGATACCTGCACTGGTAATGCCATATGTTCAAGATGGCTGCCTATAAGCACATACAACAGGATTTGCATAAAAGTCACATAAAAACAGAGGTTTCCCTGTGTTTGCCTTCCTGCACCAGACTATGAAACATAAATGCATTTTATTCTATTGCTCACATTTGTAACCGAAACAAGAGTAATACAAATCATTAATAAGATATCACACTGAGCTGTTATCATAATCAGAGTGCAGAATAGGCTTTCATCAGACTTTACAGTCAGTAATAAATGAAGCATTGAGTAGTTCATATAAACTTTGGACATGTACCACCATGCAGGCTAGACACAAAATAAACGTTTATGCTGTTTCCTCATATGATTATTCAGATAAGAAGAACTTCAGAGAATTATACACAGAATATAACAGAAGACAACATATGAAAATATGGGCAAATTATCTAGAAATGTCATGCCTTCCCCAGAATCTTTCTGCAAATGTTAATAACAGTTCATTCAAATTTCAGAATTCAAAACAAATTATTTAGCCATCTGTTGAATTACAGAATCAAGATTGCACTGGGCCATGAGGCCATTTACACTTCCCATTATCCACCTTTACATCATATCTCCTTTTACAACATTTGCAAAAGAAAGACGTATGAAATATAATTCCAGATTGGTTGCTAGGGATTCTCTACTCCTGCACTGCAAAGTGGATGAGGTTCTAACTTGCTGAACATGACCTGTCTGACTTTGCCTTCATGATCCCTGTTTTACAGAAGAAATCACTGCTGATGTTGTTTCTAAATGTGTGCCAAAAGTAATTCCTTTATTTTGTGATATTTATCCTTTTTTGTGTGTGTGTGATCATGGTGTTGGTATATTATGCCTACTATATAGGAAGAGGACATGTTCCCTTGCAATATAACACATTTAATTTTGTCACTGGGTAGATTTCTCAAGCAGTTGTGCTTGTGAAGTTGACTCCTTGCCAAGCTGTAACTTGAAACACCGTATACAATGAATAAACTGGCACTGTTGCCCATTTGTCTGAAATGCACAGTCATTCCTTGCCTCAGTATGCAGGAACCTCCTAGGCAATTATAAAATGTCTGTGGGTAGAGGAGGCAAGGTCCCCCGCATGCATTTGTGAGGGGCTTGCCCAATAATTACACCACCAAAATAAATGAACTTTTATTCTGAATATTATTCAAAATATGTAGTTAACATTTCTTCTCTTACCAATGCTTTCAATGGAAGTTTTCATTTAATTGTATGGAAGTCTTTTCCAATCTCATTTTTCATAGACAAAATTGAGTCAACAGAATGAAGCAAGATCACTTTACCTCTTTTCTTTCTGCTGCTGTCATTCCAAATTGATAATGCCCAAGCAGAAATGGCCATACATCTTTCCGGATGTCTTGCTGAATTCCTCCGTAGTAAATAAGTCTTAGCAGCTCTCGTTCTTCATAACTCTGTTACAAGAAACACAAAAAAAAATGAATTTAAGGTTATATTACAGTACATAAGTCTGAAATGGCCTCTCAAGACTGCATTTCAGTCTTACCCAACTGCTTAAAAAATGTGACAGTGAAATTTGATACTACAGGACTATTTTGTGCCCTAGAGATTTGGGGTACATGATGTGGGTAGCCAACTCTAGGCAATCATTAATGCATTAACTACCTTTCTAGATGCTACTGTATAACTGACTTCAAGAAGAGTTTTTTTTGTTTTTGCATTTTACAGATGTAGCCATTAAAAATGGCAGTGCTAGTTGTCTACTGGTTTCATTTCCTGACATCCTGAAGGGATGAAAGCAAAAATGGCAGGTCAGGACACGAAAGTGAATAGACAGATATATGTGGGTGTAACTCAAGGTTGAATACTCATTTGATTGAAATTTTTGTGAGTGTAAAAATGAGAAAATGCACAAATAAGTGAACTCTCAATTATGAGAGTCACATATAGTTGAATTTAGTTTTATATACTATAGGTCAGTAGACATATGCATGAAAACTGTTTGAATGAAGTAGCAGTTCTGACAATGTCCAGTTGTGGCTACTTCTGTACAGTAAGTTCTGCTAACATGCATACAAATCATGGCGAATGCCAGCAAAGGAGATGGAAAATGACAATGTGTATTAATTTTGAGTTTAAAAACAAATGTGCTACAACTGTTTCTAGGCTGTCGAGTGTACTGAATGAAGAAGTTGTATGATACTGGTAGACTATGTATGTAAAATACTGCAAAATACTCTTAGTAGAACTTTTTGCCAATAAATTCCTGTTTTTTTACTTATGGACTCCTGTCCCAGTCTGGGCTGTTGTACACTGTTTTTTGACATACGTGTTTCTTCTATATTTTCCTAAGCAGGTGCTTCTTTTTACTGTTTAGTACAAGCATTTGTGGTTGATCAGCACTTCTCGGCATCACTGCATTATGTTTCTATAGCTCTGACCTGCAATGAGTAGTACTGGATATTTGTTTCCTCTCTCAATCAGGTATGTGACATTTTCTTGCTGTATTTGACACAGTGATATTCTGTGAATTTTTGGTCTCCTCAGACGTGGCATGTTTCCTGTATTACTTAGCTCATTACACTTCCCAGTGGTCTCCTTTATACCTTGCTTTAAGCTGGAAACCTACCACCTCCTATGCATTCATGGTCTCTTGGTGCTTTGGTTAGAGAAGTCAGTATGGAATTTCCTTTGTAGCAAGAAGAATAATCATTCCTGAATCTAACTTACTTTTGTTTTCTATTTGCCGGCTAATTCAATAAAGTTATTTTTATAGTCAATCTGTTTTTATTATCTATACCCATGTATCTATCTAAAAAAATCTATCTACCTACCTATCTATCTACTAACAGGAAGTTCCAGATAAATGTAATGCAAGCACATACCTGATACATTGCAGATATTATATGAACAGCCACATTATCAAAGGGAGTAAGCAAGTGTAAGCACTATTAAGCAGTAGTAAGCATATGTAACCACTAGTAAGCGGGTTTAAGCCCGTTTGCACAGGGGTAAGCAATGTGCACACAGGTTAGGCAATATTGAAGCTAACTCTCTATAAGCATATTTAACCAGAGTTTAGCATTGCTTACCCTCACGCAAACCTGCGCAAACCCATGTACTACTGGTTAAAAGTGCCTTAATCACTCTGTATCCAATGGCCCTTGTTTTGCCCAGCAACAAAATAAACAGCCTTGCAGATATTGAACCCAGGACCCTAATACACTATAGTCACAGTAGTTAACCACCAAGCCATCACAGCAGTACATATGAATAAAGTGTCACCAAACAAATCCTCACTATAGTAAAATCAAACTGAACATGTGAAAGGAATTAGTATACAGTCAAATGTTCTATAACCCACTACATAACAGAAATATGTGAACTGAAGCACTGAAGTACGCCCAGATGTGAGGTGTAAATGTAATAGAGTGTTGAAGTCCCCTACTAAACACAAGAACCCCATACAATGTACGTACACATGAATCCTGGATACCAGACATATATATAAGATGTAATGAATAAAAAATCAATGCCAAAAAGCAAATACAATATAAAGTCAAATTTTAGCAATGCTAAGCATTGCACCGGCCAGCTTATGAGGTGTAAGCAATTTTTAGGCCAGCTAACTCAATGTACCCAGTGGTATACCCCTTTAAACAATGCCAGCCTTAGGTAAGCAGGTTTGCCCATTGCTTAGCCTTTCAAAACCGGTCAATCACAGCAACGTGCGGGAATTCGGCCCTCCTTAAACCCAAGAGGTGGGAATACATCTCATAACTGGTTGTAGCTTCCTCTTGCTGACACCATGGCAGAAAAGGGAGAGGGAGTGCGCTTTCGGGTGCAGCGCTGGGGAATCCAAGAGTCCAGATTCATGGCAGGACTCCTTGTCAAAGACCACGAGCAGAGACTGCTACAAGGCCAGTACCAGGGTTCCCAATATAAGGTGGAAGCCTGGGACCATCTTGCCCATGACCACACCAGTGCCACTGGCATACCCCAAACTGGTGAGCAGGTCAGGCATCACTATGCCGAAGCTGTGTAAGGGGGACCTCTTGGAGCAGTGGATCCAAGAGGCTAGGATGACAGGGGCTGTCTGAGCTGTGTGCAAGTATCACTCCACTACGTGTGTAATAATTGCCAGCTCATGTCCATTATGGATAGGTATGGCTAAATATTCCTCTTATGTCCTTCACAGCGACAAGTGAGCAGGCCACAAACCAGGAAGCCCATAGCTGTCACCTGGAGAGGTTGCGATGTGAAACAGGTCAGTAATACTCTTGCATGTACTGTCATAGGAAATAAATCTAAAAGCATTAGTAAGGTAATTGCCAGTATAAAACCTGTATTGTTTAAGGCAAGTACAGCATACATCGGGAAATATGGCAGGGAGAGTCTCATATAGTTTGTATGTAAATAAAAGCATAATAGCCTGACAGTAAAGGTCTAACTGCTGGACTGCATGTGTATTCTCTGGTATCATATGGTAATGTAGATTTGCAATCACTTAATAGTACTGTTGTATTAAGCACTGTTACCCACACTGTGCAACATAAATAAAATCTGTAGGGCTGTCTGTATATGACTGGTGTAATCCCCAGAGGTCATTTAGTACAAATGAGAGACAGACAGAAAACAGTGAAAAGGCTGACAACAAAATCCAAATAGCACACGCAACTGAGACGTGAACTGTTGTATTTTTAGCACACACAGCCATGGTTCGAATCCTGGCAGTGGTAGTAGTCTGCATACAGAATCATACCCCACAACTGTACAGATATGTCCAGAATGTCCAGTAAAGTGGCCCATATCTGCTGCCTGTCCCCCTGGGAAATTAGTGGGATGATCCCAGACGTATAGGCAGCAAACAGGAAATACAACCGATTGACACACATCTATGAGAACAAAGCTGGCACACTAGCAATTCGCCAAAATCTTATCAGAGTAATAAGCCACGTATGTCCCATTTACACCACCATGTTGTCAAGCTGTGACCAGAGTGTGTACAGTAACAGAGGGAGATGTATGTGCATAATAGTAAAGTGGAATCTGGTACTGTGTGTGGCAACATTCAGGTAGAGCTAACAAACATTGCTCCCACAGGTCTGTCAGATATGAACACTGTGCCCAGAAATAAAAGGATGATACCCTGTACTGGTACTGTTTACTTTGGCATTGTATGGCATTGTGACTGATGCAGTTGCTCTGAATAATAAGATATTACTCATCACTGTCGCCCACACTGTCCTACAAAATATAACTGTCTAAGAAATCCTGTATAAGAGTGTTGTAATACAAGGTCAGAATGTAAAACCACAGGACAATTATAAGACAGAAAGCAGATAGGAGATGTACAGCAATATCTATACAGCGCACACAACTGTGATGGACAGTGTTTTAGTTTTAGCAGACACAGCCATGGTCTGAATCCTGGGAGTGGAAGTAGGCTGCATACAGAATCATACCTCACAGCTGGACAGATAAAACCAAAATGTCCAGTATATGGGCCCATATCTGCTGTCTGTCACCCTGTTCCCCTGGGAAGTCAGTGGGATGATCTCAGATGTTTAGACAGCAAACAGGGAATACAACTGATTGTCACACATCTATGAGAACAAATTTGTCACTCTAGCAATTCCCAAAACTGTTATGAGAGTAATACGCCAAGCATGTCCTATGTACACCCCCATGTTGTC